>NW_005364225.1:3226940-3245618 GCF_000412655.1 Myotis brandtii
AACCAAGCCCCCTCGGTTTCTAGCTGTCCCTCCCCCTCCCGCTCCCGAGAGCGTTTCTTGTCCTCGCAGCCCCGGCCCTTTCTGATCACAGGATCCAGACTTTCCTGGAAGTTGTTTATGGAGTTGGTGCCTTGGCCCCTCGCTCGCCTCCCCTTGTTCCCTGGAACGCGGGCGGGCGGGCTCGCTCTCCTCGAACCTGGAAGGCTCACGTGCGGGTGTCCCGGTTGTAGACCGTGATTTGCCGTGATTCACCGAAATGCGGTGGAATGAGCCGCATCTGCACGTTGCGCGGGCCCCGCGCCGCGCATTCCGGTGCCTCGGAGAACACAGGGCAGGTTGACTCATCGGCCGAGTTGCCTGCCTGGTTCAGCTGTGATTAAAAGTTACTGTTGGGGAAGCGATGACTAATCCGAGGCTCGCCATTGCCTTTTCGTTTCTTACTGAGGACGTGAGCGTGACTGTGGCGCACACACAGCAGGCGTTCGATTACTTGGTCCACTGGATGCGGCGCTGAAGTGAAACTATTAGGAAAGCGCTCACATCCCCATAGGTCCCCGTGGAGTGGTTGAGTGTAGGTTTTTCCTTTGTTTCTTCATCTTAAAAAAAGAACTTGCTTCAGGCTAAATTTCAGCTTAGGAACTTTGCCCAAAAGTTGATTGGTTTTCCAAATTCTGCGATGTCGTTAGTCCACTTGGGCTGTAACTTGAGTGAGAAGAAGAAGAGTTATCGCCCCATTCCCATTCCTCCCCCATCTTCTTGCAAGCCTGTTGTGTGTTCTCCTGCCTCAGACCAAGGGATTTTGGAATTCAGAAAAACTCACTTAACCTGCTGGCAAAAACCTGGGTTAAGAAGGAGAAAGGAAAAACAATTTAGCCGTTTGCCTAAATACTTCAATTTGTCAGAAGTAGACTTTATGCCTTTTTCTTTTACTCCTGGAAGTGGGTTTCTGGACTCATGGGTCAATGTGTGTTGGCATTGCACTGTACAGACGACAGGGCTATGCTGCTAGTTAATATGTTTTGAAAGCATAATACACATAGGAGATTGAATTCCCCATTTTGTGGCACCTATATGCCCCCAAATAATTGCAGCTAAAAAGTATACTCTATCAGTGGTTCTCAACCTTCTGGCTCTTTAAATACAGTTCCTCATGTTGTGACCCAACCATAAAATTATTTTCGTTGCTACTTCATAACTGTAATGTTGCTACTGTTATGAATCGTAATGTAAATATCTGATATGCAGGATGGCCTTAGGCGACCCCTGTAAAAGGGTCGTTCGACCGCCAAAGGGGTCGCGACCCACAGGTTGAGAACCGCTGCAAGTCTAATTGCACAAGAATTTATATCCAGCAGTTTATTGGTTTATACTACTGACTGTCTAATATAGATTTGTTTTTAATAAGTTTCTTAAGCGATGTGCATCTGTAAGTTTGACTTATTTTTGCTGATGATTTCCTAATTCAAATATATTCTGATTGGAAACTCAGAAATGTACATGACTTTAAGGCATAAATGCCTCTCTGATTGCTTCCAATCTCCCTTCCTTGCATATATGAGTCTAGGAAATTCTAACTTTCCGGTAATCAGTCCCTAATTCTAATAATGGAATTTAAATAACTGAATTATGAATAGTGTATGGGTTGTAAATAATATCCACCAACTATTGGATGTAAATTCATTCATATGTATATGTATGTGTAAGTTCTTAAGTTATATTGTAATTGAACTGTTGACATCTTTATTATCTAGGTACAAATAATATAGTTGGATTTTCATTCGTTAGGTGGCTTTTAAGAACATTTGGCTAGTTCTAAATCTTTTGCATTCATTAAAAGTTATATAACTTGTGATGGTTGTTTTACTGATGGCATTTGTCCATGATGAGGAAAAAAATGACAGTTGTCATGTGTTTAGGGCTTAGCTTAGAAAAAAAATTAACTACGTACTTAAATATTAGCTAGTGGAAAAATTGCAGTTATGTTCCTTGGCTTACATTTATACCTGGAACATTTTAAAACTTGGGAAAGCACCCATACTTCATTGACCTTATAGAAATTAGGTTTTAAAATTCAAAATTTATTATTTTAGGGCTGTTTCATTCATTCTGTACTATTTGTCTTTAAAATATGTAGAAAGCACATCAAATGTGTAGTAGGTAGAAAATTCACTTAAATGGATTGCTCATCAATAAAATTATAAATGTTTGTAAAAGTACATATTACAATTACATAAAACCTTTAAAAATACCTATCTGCATACCTGTATTTCTCTCTGTCACATATTAAATGTTGAAATTTGCCTTTGGTACTTAGATATTCAGTTGCAATGAAAGTCTATCTAGGAAATTTAAAGGGACTACTTAAAAACAATTTTTAAATTTTCATTTTAATATTCCTATAGGCCAGTACTGATGCAGGCACTGCAGGAGCCCTGACTCCACAGCACGTTCGAGCTCATTCCTCTCCAGCCTCACTGCAGCTGGGAGCTGTGTCCCCTGGGACACTGACCCCCACAGGAGTGGTCTCTGGCCCAGCAGCTACCCCGACTGCTCAGCACCTTCGACAGTCTTCTTTTGAAATACCTGACGATGTACCTCTGCCAGCAGGCTGGGAGATGGCGAAGACATCTTCTGGTCAGAGATACTTCTTAAAGTAAGTGAAAATATGGAGGGGGATAGTTTTCTAAGGAAAATGTATTTTGGAAAACACAGTTACAATGGTATCGAATTAAAATGCCATTTATTTTTTATTTTACTTAATATTTCTGTCAAGTTCAGTTAATCTTCTGTAATTATTTTCTCCCAGTTTGGTATTATCTAAATACCTTCTTTAGCTTGGGTGAATTTGGAAAGCTTGATTGATTCTTGTTTCAGAGCCTTTTAATAATCTCATATGGAAATTAGGGTATTCTCATTTTGAGTTTGTGCCAGACCTATTAATTAATCTAGCTTAAAACTGAAAGAATACCATGAGAAAATTCAAATTGTGAGACTGATAGGGCCGACATAGTCTTACGAAATATGTATAGTACTAATATCTTTTTAAATAAACATTTTACTGGTAAAGAAGAATTACAAAATAGTAGGACTTCTTTGGGAGTATAATTTTACAGCATCTTAGATTGTGAAATAACAAACCATGTAGCTGCAGTTTGATGTGATTTATCAGGATTCCCCCCCCCTCCCCCCCGAATATAAAGAGAAACAGAATTTTTAGGTTTAATATACAACCTCTTAGTGGCAAACTTACTAGCAGGTCTTCAAAATTGAATCCCTCCTTTGGAAAAGTAAAAACAAGGCCATTAGGTTATTTATATTTATCAGACTTTCTGTGCTTAACAAAATGGTAAAATTTCATCAAAGCTGAAAAGATCAAAATAAAATTTTATCCCCTCTCGCTTTGAAATTATAGATAAGACCTTAATATTTTTTGTTTGGTTTGGCTTGTTTAAGTGTGTACAAAATGTTTTCTAAAAGTAATTATTACAGACTGAAATTGTTGTTTTAAAAAAGTAGTTTACTTAGTACTATTTAATCAGGTTGAGATAATAGAGTGAAAAACTGTTTTGATTGAGATCTGTCTTGGCAATCTACTCCTACGGCAAGTGTAACATATATTTATTAGATTAGATAATACAATTAATGATACTGTTTTACTGTGTGCGTCTTAGTATTTTATATTAATTGACTCTCAGGGTAGGATGTTACTTTGTAACGTAAGATACAGTTTTTGTGAGAGACAGGCTTATTTAGGGGATGAGCAGAGGAAAAAGTTTGATCTTGAAAAGTCTCTACAGTTTTTGTTCCCTTTACTGCAACTTTTTTCTTCTTTTAATTCGTTTTCTGATGTCCTGGTATCCATTTCAAAGGGTCAAGTTTCAACCAGAACAATAAGGGGCCTGAGACTGGAAAGTACACACAAGTCTGGCAAACTCATCTGCATGAGCAAGATCATTTCTTCTCAAGCAGGCGTCCAAAGTAAATGATTGAAAGAGCTGCTAGCTGTGAGGATGTGTCTTTAAGGGAAAAGGAGTGGAAACAAACCAGGTTGTTAGGCGGAAAAAGAAAGGCTGTACTTTTTTGAACCTCTCCCTGCTGGGTCACATGCTGACCTGGGGAGATTTTTAAACAGCTTAATAGCCTGCTTACCTTCTTTCTTTGGTTGATTCTGTCGCTGAAAGTATAAGGTTAAAGAGCAACATTTATGCTCTCCTTAGTCTTTTGTATTTTGTAATAATTGCTTATTGGTGACATCTGCCTATATTTTCATTTTGAGTAATCCTTTTGTTTTGAGCAGAAATAAATGTCCTATAATTTTATTTTTTAAAGCCTCCAATGGTTCTTCCTATGAGAAGTGTTTCTCTTAAAAGATATTTGATAAAGATGGATTAATGAAGAGTATGTACACATACCACATCACTCTGAGCACCCCACTTTAGCGGGCCCGCAGGGTGGCTACACCAGGCCAAGTAATAGGAAAATTATGCCATAAGAGTAATGGTTGCAGGAGTGGAGAGAAGCTCACCTGGGAAAGAAAAAAAAACTCCTTTGAAAAAGAGAGAAAACATGATTGTTCTTCAAAATTTTTGAATTTCATTATTTGAAAGTTGCTAAGTGAGTAAATCTTAAAAGTTAAAAAAAAATTCTGGTCCTGGCCAGTTTGGCTCAATGAATAGAGTGTGGGCCTACAGACTGAAGGGTCCCAGGTTTGATTCTGGTCAAGGGCACAAGCCCAGGTTGCGATCCCCAGTGGGGGTGTGCAGAGGGAGCCAATCAGTGATTCTCTCTCTCATCATTGATGTTTCTCTCTCCCTCTTCATCACTCTCTGAAATAAATAAAAATATATTTTTAAAAAATTCTGTAACTATGTATGGTGACAGATGTTAACTATAGTGGTGATCATTTTGCAATATACATATATATTTAAAAGATCAAAATATATATATAAAAACTAGAGGCCCATTGCATGGATTTGTGCACCGGTGGGGTCCCTCAGCCTGGCCTGCAGGGATCAGGCTGAAACCGGCTCTCCGACATCCCCCAAGGGGTCCTGAGAGGGCGGTTCTTGGGTGATGAACCCTGGTATTGGGCTTCCTCCTCTCTGGTTCCAGGTGCGTCACCCGAGAACTGCAGCTGCCAAGTCACCGCAGCTCAGCATCTCCTGCATTGAGCGTCTGCCCCCTGGTGGTCATTGTGCGTCATAGCTACGGGTCGAACAGTCGGATGGTCGCTTAGGCTTTTATATATATAGATGCTGAATCATGTTGTACACCTGAATAATGTTGTATGTAATGAGGTGTGTATACCTCAATTAAAAAAAATGGGGCAGGGAAATATTTTTGAGGGACTCATGTGGAAGTAAAATTAGGCTTATTATATGTTAAGAAATATTAGGATTTTTGACTCAGTTGAATAATTTTCTCATATCATTCCTTTCAGAAATAGAAGGTTTTCCCTGAGAGAGAGATCTTGGTCAGTAAAAGCAGGCAAAATCATGGGTTAGCTGGTACCTGTCAGGAATTCTTGAGAGGGCCCCTAAAAATTGGATGTGGAAGATGGGTATTATTCTAAAGATTGTCTGCTTTATGAACAATATGAAATTTGGAGAAAAGTTATGAAAAGATTAGTTCACGTGCAGTTGTTAGCTACTTCCATGAATTATTGTCTCTTTGAGTTGTCATAAACAACTTATTTTTGTGTACTGCACAGGTAAATGATTAATATCTGTCCTATGAGTCAAAGATGATAATGAATGAAGCTTTTGGAGCCAAGTTGCTTCTGTCAAAGTTCATTTTTATCTGAGTCTTGATGTTTCAAAGTCAGGCTCTCTTTGCAATCCATACTTATATATTTTCCTTTTGTGGCTAAAGAAAATTCTTGTTGCCAGCTAAATGTAGAATGAAAACTTAAATTAGTTGCATATTTTACAACTAGTGAAAAATTATATCTTAATATATTTTTAGGTTGGAAACTTTTCACTTACAAGTATATAATTTAGTCCTAGCCTGTTTGGTTCAGTGGATTGAGCATCGGCCTGCCAACCGAAAGGTCCCGAGTTCGATTCCAGTCAAGGGCAGGGGCCTTAGTTGCAGGCTCCTCCCCAGCCCGGCTCTGGTCGGGGTGCATGTGTGCAAGAAGCAACCAATTGATGTTTCTCTCACATCGATATTTCCTCTGTCTTTCCCTCTCTCTTTCATTGTCTTTAAAACTCAATGGAAAAATATCCTCAGGTGAAGATTTAAAAAAAAACACCAAGTACAGTGGGGCCTTGACTTACGAGTGTCCCGACTATAACGAGTTTTTTGAGATACCAGCTGTCTCTCGGCCAATTTTTTGCATTGAGTTGATAGAGTAATTTGAGTTAACGAGCTTAACGAGCTTTGTCTCGGAACGAATTAAACTCGTAAGTCAAGGCCCCACTGTATATGCTTTATCGAGATTTATACTTGTCATGAAGAAATCTGATCATAAAAGGTCCAAACTTAGAAGGTGATGTAATTTGTTTGAAAACATAAATGTTGACTTTGGAAGCAACTAATTGTTGCCTTGTAAACCACAGATGAATGACTTTGAAGTCAATTGGCCCATCTTCTTGTTTCAAGGCAGAGTAATTACGGGAGAAGGATTATAGACAGGCAGCCATTGGGATTTTTAAAGCTCTTCCTAGGTTAATGAGATCTTCTGGAAAAGAATTGTGCCTTAGCTTGACAAGTGATAAAGTGAATTATGGTGATTCTACCTACATTTATCAATGATACATATTTAAGCTCTTGTATGATTGTGAAGTATGTAAAAAAAGCTTAGCCTGTATATTATGTATAATATTTGTTCTACTGAATTTACTGTTTAAAACTAAGTTCTTCAAAGTTGAGCTTTTATTTTTTAAAAATCATTTCTCTTTATTACTCTGAAAAGTATTGCCTTCTTCAGCTGTCTTACAGTTTTCCTACAGGAAATAGTTCTTCAAGTAGTTGGTCAACAACTTCCTATTTCTTTATAAGCTGCTGAATAACTTCCTGAATTAGTATTCTGTAATATCTCTGGTTACAAGGAATGTTTTTCTCAGATTTATTTTATTGAACCTGATACCTTGTAACTATTACCATGTACAAAGAACTTCTTGTATATAATGTATGATATAGGATTTCATACTTTGATTTAAGAAATCCGATGCAATGATTTTAAACGTTTATAAATTTGCATTGTTTTAGTAATGTTCTAATTTTTAAAAGATCATTTTGTTTCATTTCTATTATTTATCACTTTCTGAGTACTGGCCATTGTCTTCATACTTTGAAGACTCAAGGTTTCATGTGGCTGTGATCTGATTAAAAGTTATATTGAGTATCTTGATCCAAGAGTATTTTGTTCAGAGATTTTCAACATTGCACAGCAATATAAATTAGCCAGTTTTACAACATTAAGTGAACTTGCCTTACAGATGTTATTGATCACTATAAATGCTTTGATTCTTTATGTTATTTCAGAAGTTAATGCTCCACTGCTTTAATTAAAGCTACCTTAGAAATGTATCAATTAAAGATGAATTAAATTGTTTCTTGTTATAATTTGATCTATGCTTCTCTTAAACACTTACCCTGCAGAAGACTATACACAAATGCAGTGTGTATTGTTACTTACAATAAAGATTAGATGTTTTTAAAAGGAACAGTTTCATAAAGAATAAAGTTATTTTGGGGGGGTGTTGGTTTTGTTTCTTGCTATATCAAGTTAACTTGATATGATTTCCTTTTAAAAGTGAAAAGCTTGTAATATTGCCATTAAATGTTGATTAAGCTGCAAGAAAACCCACACCAATTCAAATTATAATCACAGAATATTTCCCTATCTGAGGGGAGGGCCAGCCTCTGCCTGTTTGTCTTGCTGCTGAGGTTGAGTGGGGAGAGAAGATGAAAGTATGCCCTCAGCTCTAAGAAAAAATACTGGCTTCTGCTCAGTGGGTGGGCATCTCAGGGAAGAATGGCCACAGTGCCACAATGATTTAGGCAGAAAAACGCTGGAGGAACTGTTGAATACAGTGGCAGAAGAAAAACAGTTGGAAGATAGTGGATGTGACAGAGTAAATAGAACATGGAGATTAATGTATTTCCTGGGGAAAATAATGAGTATTTTGAGTGTGAACTTAAAAAGATGTTTAGTTAACAAGCTAGATGTTTAAATGCAGCAAACTCTCAATGGGCTACAAGATGGTAGGCTAATTTTCTTTAAAAAATAACTTTCAAAAAATATCCCCCCTTCAAAGTCTTATGTTAACTCTTAAGGAAAAAACCTAAGTAGTTTTTGAATAATTGAAACATTAAAAAAATGTTATTGCTATCCGGAGATCAGTCCTCACTAGTAATGTGGAAAAATAAATTTTACTTTATAGTTAGAAAAAATAATGCAAATTGGCATCCTAAAATAGTAATGCTGATACGCAAATAACTCTGAATTGCCTTTTACCTTAAAGCTTTGGGGAAGAGGTAACCTCTAAACCTAACCTTTTAGCTGTCAAAATGCATAGTGAAGTTTAGGCTTAGGGCAAATCAAAGTTAAATCACTTTAAAAATCAGTTATTAAGACTTAGATTATTCAAACTTAATTTGCTACCTTCAGTAATAGCATAATTTAGCCATTAATTATGGCTTGAAAGTTTAATAATAGTTGAGTAGCATTGTGGAAAGAACCATGTGGTTCTATAACTACGGTTACTAAGTGATGCAGTTCTTTCAAAAAGGGCTTCTGATTCTGGGATTAATCAGAACTTCAAGCCATGAAAGGGGCATTGCTATTTTTAATGAAGAAGAATTGCTTCATGGTTCTGGTTGCTCAAGTACTGTAGCACCAAGTTTCCTGGGAACAAGTACTGCCACAGTGGAAACACTTCTGTTGGGTAGGGCTTGACCCCTTCTAAAAGCAAACAAAGAAGTTTGGTATAAATCACAAAGGTCTTTTTCCCCCCACTTTCTTTTAGTATTTTAGACAAGAAAAAGTGATCAGTAGTTTAATTCTCATTTGGTTTTTAGCATGAGGAGAATTATAATCTTTTTTTTTCTTTATAGTTTAAGTATTACATATAGTATTACATATGCCTCCTTTTCCCCCATTGACCTCTCCCCAGGCACCCCTACCCCCCAAATCATAATCTTGAATACATCAAATGATATTTTTCTGAATAATGTTGCAAATTAACAAAATAATGCAAATAAGGATATCTATTAAAATACTGCTGTTTATTTCCACCAAATATTTACAATGCTTTTTTGTGGCTAGCTCTATTATCTGTCTTCACTTTAGAGTGGTTCTCTATCTCTTCACTGGACTTATCAAATCTTCAGCTGGGTCCTGATTTGGGGGTGGGAAAGGTTCTTTTTGTTAAAAGCTCCTTCCTTCCTCTAGCAATTGCTTACTTATCCTAAAGTGAGCAGTTTTTTTGTTTGTTTTTAAATAAGGTCTTTATTTGACCAGTAAGTATGTTTAGAGAGATGTGCTTTTGATACATTCATGAAAACTTACTATAGACTACTTGATTTGGGGTTTTGAGTAAAGACAACTTTCTACAGAGTGCTATTATGTGCTTTCACAAAATTAAATGTAGATTAGAAAGCTGTTCGAAATTTAACTTCTCACATACTCAGAAGTGACTGTAATATGGAGTTGACTTTTGGGAAGGAACCTACCTACCATCTAGGAGATGAGGGTAAAATGTGGATTTTTTAATGTACAAGCATGAATGGAGATTCTTTTGTTTTTTATATTAATGAAACTGCCCTCCCTCCCTCTTTTTCCTCCCCTATGTATCAGATTTTATGGCTTTTTAATAAGGTGTATGTTTTTTATTATAAAAATAACATGTTCATGTTGTTCACACTGGGACTTTTCTTAACTCTCATCCTGGCAGGTCCTGCTTCACTCTTGTTGGTTGGTTACCCTATTTACCCTATTTGTTGCTTTTCTCTTTCTTGATTTTTCTCATTCTTAGAGTAGGCTTAAGTAGGCTTATCCCACAGGAATTTGCTGAGAAAATAGGTACATTGGTAGGTAACGTCATTGAGATCTCTTGTGTTTAACAATATCTTTATCTGTTAACATTGGATAGGCAGTTCGGTTGTAGAATTAAATTTAGTTATTTTTCCTTGGTGTTTTAAAATCAATGCATCGTTTTATTCTAGCCTCCAGTTTTCTTATTGAGCCTTTAAACCCAATTTGGCTTTTTTGAGGATTTTAGTTTTTTTGTTTTTTGTTTCTTTATCTTTGGGCAGGGGGTGGTGGTCTTAAATTTCATGGTGTGCCTTGGTATGTACCTTTTTTTATTCATTGTAAAGATTACATGGTTTGGAAACTCTTCAATGTGAATGGTGGCTCTTAACATTTTTTTTAATGTATTTTTATTGATTTCAGAGAGGAGGGAGAGGGAGCGAGAGATGAGAAACATCAATGATAATGGCAGAATCATTGATTGGCTGCCTCCTGCATGTCCCACCTGGGGATCTAGCCCGCAACCCTGTTCAGGTAGATGCTCAACCACTGAGCCATGCTGGCTGGGCCCTCTTAACATTTTGCAGTGTAGTTGCCCTAACTCTCCTTTGGTCCTGGGAAATATATATATATATTTTTTTATTAGATCTTGTGTAATTTCTTCTAGTCTGTTTTATCTGTTCTCTTTACCTGGAATAACCAGTCAGAATAATTTTTTTTATTTTCTTATCTTTACCTCCGTTTTTTCCTACACTTATTAGCCTGTTGGTATTTTTTTCTGGGAGATTTTAACTTTAATTTTTAACTTTTCAGTTGACTTCTCCCTCCCTCCCCAAAGGCGATTATCATTCATAATTCCAGGGACCCTTTTGTGAGCTCATTGTTCCTTTGTGTGTGTTCTTTGTTCGTTTGTTTTGGGTTTTTTGTTTTGTTTTTTGTTAATTCTCACCCGAGTATATTTTTCCACTGATTTTTAGAGGGAAAGACAGAGGGAAACACATTGATTGGTTGCCTCCTGCATGCCTCCCCCCCCCAACCACCACCACCACCAGGGCCCGGGCCTGGGAGGAGCCTGCAACCAAGGTATGTCCCCTTGACAAGAATCGAACCTGGGACCCTTTGGTCCACAGGCTAATGCTCTATCCACTGAGCTAAACAGATTAGGGCTGTTATTTTAATGACATGCTGTTCTTATTTCGTGGAAGTAGTAATAAAATGTTTCTCTGAGGATATAGCAGATGTGTCTTTTTAAATTTTTTTCTACTTTAAGTGTCTCAAGTGATCTTCACTACAGTGATATGTCAGGGACCAACCAGGCCCTGAAGTTGTGGGGGCCTGTCAGTGTCTTAGTTAGGTTCTCTTGTAGTGGCCAGTTTAAAATATATTTTTATTGACTTCAGAGAGGAAGGGAGAAGGAGGGAGAGAGAGAGAAATATCTAGAGAGCATCATTGATTGGCTGTCTCCTGCACATTCCTCCTGCTGGGGATCCAGCCCGCAATCTGGGCATATGCCCTGACAGGGAATCAAACTGTGACCTCCTGGTTCATAAGTCATTGCTCAACCACTGAGCCACGCTGGCCGGGCTGCAGTCCTCTTTCTAGAGAGCATTGGTGGTGATGGGTGTTAAGACTAAAACTGGTCTTTTAGGGCTGATGAGTGTGGGGCTTCATCCCTGCTGTTGGTTGCGCCAGGTGTCTGAATCCAGAGCCTCTGGCTCCATTTCTTGGAAACATAAAATTTCCCATCTCCTTGGGCCAGGGAGGGGAGTGTGCAATAGGTTTTTAAAAGTTGTATGTAGACTGAATTTTTGTACTAGTAAATCCAATTTGTGGTTATTAGGTTGACTTGGTATGTAAAGTTGCAGTTTTCTAAGTCCCAAATAAGTAGCTAGACAGTTTCATATGATTTGACTTAAATATTACAGGATCATTTTTAAATAATACTTAAGTAAATGCTTTTCCCAGGCAGATGGTTAATTCAAGTACATTTGTTCCATTTAATGTCAGTTTTGCTAGTTTACATCTTCATGTGTTAGATTTTCCTAAGGGCGATCTGTATACTTTGACATCAGGGCAGTTAGCATTGGGCATTGGACAAAATTTGTTGAGAGGGTTTGGATTCTGAAATAGTGTGAGGAGGCAGAGAGACTGGACACTTAATTCCTATTCTTATAGATGATAATGGAGATAATCAAATCTGTACGTAATTTTCTAGTATACATAGCTTTTAAAAGTAGGACTTTAAAGAAAAACAGCTTTATGAAGTTGGCATGTATGTGTCTTCCTACACTCCTTCCTTCTGTCTAGTTTTCATCAACATTTATGATGATAAGATAAGGAAAATATGCATATCTAAATTGACGAAGTTATTATTGGTATACTGTGTAGTTTAACCCCCGAGGTATATAACTTGACTTACTTTAGTATAGATTGTTGCTTCCCTGGCAAGTGCTCTTTTAATAGATACCTCAGAAAAGTAGCCTGTGCTGTATTCAGGAGGCCATTTTCAATGTATAATATTAATACAGAGAATTTTCTTTTTTTATTTTACATAATTTACTTTTATTTTCACTTTTTAAAAAAATTAACATTTTCTCAATTACTATTTAGATTCAATATTATTTCGGAGAGAGTGTTTTCTTTACCTGTAAACTAACCCTAACCGTGGAAATATAAGTAGTTAAGAATTTCATGAAAACTGGGTTTAGGTTGAAATAGATTTACCCAGAGGGGGTGGCTGAGATGTGGTAGGATAGGACCCTTTGTTGTTGATGATCTCTAGTTGAATTTCTTCAGACTTACTTTCATCAATCTCTGCCTTGATTAGGTTAAAAAGCAGATATATGGAAATGTTTTCTGGAAAAGAGGAAGCAAACCTTTTTAAAACCACGTAGAATCTTAAGTGACCAATGTAAAACCAGACCCAGGCCATCAGTGAAAGGGGTTAAATGGTACTGAAAAAGAGTATACTTTGGAGTTGTAAAAGGCATTGAAAGGTTGAATAATGTGGAGGAGTAGAATAAAATCCATACATTTTAGTTAACTATATAGAGTAAGGAAGTGTGTTAAAATAGTCAATTGCTAAGGTGAATGAGCTAAATAAATAAATGGAGATTTCTGAGACCCTGCCTGGAACTAAGACTTACCAGCGATAGGGTTACAGTTAAAATTTACCTAGCTCACCTGGATAACTTTTAAGATTAAAACAACAACAACCACCACCTCTGGGGAAGAGTTGGCTAAAATACAGATGTTTCTGTTTTTCCTCTACACATGTTCAGACTGATATAGGTTATGTTTCAGAAATTGTGTAGTTTGGATGGGCTCCAGATGATGTAATAGGATCACTTTTATCCCCTCCCAGCTGGAGGGTGTGCAGACTTTCCTGTTAGGACTGGTACAAATCTCCTCCTATGGGTGACAAAATATAATCACTGTTTTCAGACAATGATATATAAAATTATTATCATTGTCCTCTGTTTGAAGACAAAGCATGTCCTTTGTGTACCTGTCTATTCTTAAGTTTTCAGTTATTGCCCATCACATTACAGATAAGAATTTGCAGTTTATCTATCAGTGTCCTTACTATTTCTACTCCCTCAAACACAGGGTGATTTTTCTCAAGAAAGAACTACTTGGTTATGGTCACTTGCATTGATGTGGATATAGTTCCTTTTTCCCTGCTTTTTTTTAGTTATTTTTAAAAAATTCACTGTATGTGCTTGATTTCATAAAAACCTACCTTGGGGTTTTTATGTAACAGATATTATTTTAAGGATTCACTTGGTCCCACACTGTGGAGTGGATTGATGGATTGAATTGGGTCTCAAAACTCCATTCATTCAAGTCATCTTTGCCTTTTCATTGCTGTCTCTCACTGGAGAACCTGTTGAGGCTAACTATTATAAGCTCAGTAAAGATAGATTTTGTCCTCTTTGTTCAGTTTTATGTATGTAGCTCTTGATGTGTTTATTGGCAGATTTATTTCAGTCTATTGGTTGATAGTCACCCTGATTAATGCCTTCAGTCCCTGAAATTAATGCAATGCAACTTCATGCTAAAAAGATACTAGAGTATTACCTTGTGTATTCTAGAGTTAATTTTACAAGTTTGAGGTTATTCTTAAACTCAAATAAGTAGAACTATTTTTAAAATATATACTTGTGTAGATATAAATGAATAACAGTTCTACCGAGGGGATTGTAAGTCTCTTCCATGGAAGGGAATATTTAGGAAAAAAATTGTGTTGTAGAAGTGGTACTATTTGAGTAGACTACTATGGGAGTTCAGGTGAAGAGATGGTACTCAAGTTATGCTTATGGAATTAACATTTTCAGTTCAGTGAATGTGGGTCGAGGTGGTGGGGAGGCAAACACTGAGCTGCAAAAAGGATTTCTGGTAACAAAGACTTTGATCTTCCTACCTGGATGACATTTGTATCTTAAGAGACTCCTCCCTTCATTAAAATGAGCTGTTGTAGTTAAATCTGCCCTCTCACATTGGGCATTTAAAAAACCAGTTTTTTAAGTGGTTTATGTTGCTTATTGATTAGAGCAGCGGTTCTCAACCTGTGGGTCGCGACCCCTTTGGCGGTCAAACGACCCTTTCACAGGGGTCGCCTAACACCATCCTGCATATCAGATATTTACATTACGATTCATAACAGTAGCAACATTACAGTTATGAAGTAGCAACGAAAATAATTTTATGGTTGGGTCACAACACGAGGAACTGTATTTAAAGGGCCAGAAGGTTGAGAACCACTGGATTAGAGTGTTGGCCTGCATACCGAAGGGTCTTGGGTTCAATTTGATTCCCGGACAAGGGCATGTATCTCCGTTGAGGGTTCGCGCCCCCGCCCCCGAATTGGGGTAAGTGTGGGAGGCAGCCAACCAGTGTGTCACATCTATATTTCTCTCTCTCCCCTTCTCCCTCCCTTCCACACTCTTTGAAAGCAATGGAAAAGATATCCTTGGATGAGAATTAAGAACAAAAACAGTTCTGATATCAAATTAAATGACTTGGTTTTACTCACTGTTTAAAAAAAAGTTTCATAAGTGAGGACCATCTATTATATGAACATTGTCAAATACAGTTGTATTCTGTTTGCATTTTAAAAATTCATTTTGATATTACAGCCTATTAAAGGTTTTTTTGTTTGCTACTTTTTGACACTATTTGTCAGAAAATGCTAGTTGAATTCTTAATTTTTCTGGTACTGTTTAAATTTAGCTTAAAGTTCATTTGTTTATCAAGTACATTTTATTAGAGTTATGCAAAGTGAATATAAACTACATGAATTGTTTTTGTTTTGCATATCACTGCACAATTGAATTAATAGTAAAATAAGTGTAAAAAGCTATAATTTTTTAATTTTTAAAGTTGCTTGTGAAAGCTACTGATGGCAAACATTTTATTCCAGAGCTTAAAGAGTTTTTAGAATTAAACTTTTGAATTTATTTTAGGCAAGCATAATCAGATGGCTTAGTCCATTTTACATTACCAAAACCAGATAAGTATTTGAGGGCTTGTTTGTTGATCAATTATATTAAAATAAATTGTAAAGCAAATCTGGTACTCCGCTTATCACCATTAGAAGTTACTGTGGAAACTAAATTTTGTCTTTTAAAACACTCTAGGATTTTAAATTTATTAATAAAACTTCCTGGGACACAGAGCGGTCAGAATTCTTTACCTAAACTCAGTTTAATTTGGTTTAGGAGTTTCAGGAATGCTAGTAATTAAGAAATGAATATAGTCGGCAGAAACATATTAGGCTGTTAAGATTTCAACTCTGTTTTATAGTAAGTCACATGGAGGTCATTTACTGTCACTGGTTGTCTTAGTAAGCGGGCTGCCATAACAAACCACAGACTGGGTGGCTTAAACAACCACCCAGGATTTCTCACAGTTAGGGAGGCTACGAAGTCCAATATCAAGGTGCCAGCAAAGTAGGTTTTATTCTGAGGCTTATCTTGGCTTGCAGGCGACTGTCTCTTGCTGTGTTCTCCTCTTGTGTGCACAGAGGTTTCCTTACGTATCGGTGGGAGCCTTTTAAGAGGATAAATGCAAAAGCTGCACAGTTACCTTGTGTCCCATGTTACTGCATTCTGTCAGTGAGCGTCAGCACAGATGGGGGGCGGGTGTTTGGGAAGTAACTCTGCCTCTTGATGGAAGGAGTTGCAAAATATTGTGGCCATGTTTTTAGGTCTACCACACTTAAATGGGAAGTTTTTAAAATAATGTTCAAAATAGGTGAATGATCGTCTGGGAACTAAAAAACTCAGGGTAGAACATAATGTCACTGGAAAATAGTTTGTACTCTTAAGAAGTAAAATCTCATTTTTTGTGAATAATGTAATATAAGTTGATAGGTGTTTTCCTCTTGAGATGCCATCAAATCAGTCAAGTTATTTTTAAACCATTCAATAGGTTAGATAAAATATGGACTTTGTGATTACAATTTACATTTATGGTTCAAGACCATGAATTGAATTGACATCTAGTTGCAACTATCCTCTAGAACTTGACTCTAGTATTTTACCAAAAAATTGCCTCATTTTACATCATCTTTAGATCAGCTTAGGCATGAACTCAACATGGGACATTTCCTGGTACCTATTTGTGTTTGATTTAATTACATTGCTTTCTTTCCCTGCCTGAATTCAATTAAGTTGAGGAAAATCTGTATTGTTATTGCTCATAGATTTGACTTTATTAACTGGCTGTTCATTGATTTTTTATTAATTTACAGACTAGTAAGTTATCTTAATAATATACATCTATAATAATAAAAGTGTAATATGCTAATTAGACCGGACATCCTTCCAGATGTTCTTCCAGATGACCTTCCGGACAAAGCTGGGGCTGCAAGAGAAGCCCGGGTCCTGGTTGCCAGAGGGAAGCCAGTGCTGGCAGCCAGGAGAAGGAAGGCCTACTCTTGCATGAATTTTGTGCATTGGGCCTCTAGTATAAATATAAGTAACGCAGTTGGTGAGAACTCACAGTGATTTTAGAACGTTTGTTCTTCCTGCTTCCCAAAAGTGTTTTCCGTGACCACACCACATGTGTTTAGGTTTCCAGGTTGCTTATGAATGAACGAACACTTGAGGATCACTGCTTCACTGGGAGTTACTGAGACATTCTCAAACATTTAATTTCAAAACTAAGCATTTACCTCTTTTAATAAAGGCCTATAAAGCAAGGTGGTTTTTTTTCTCCTCTTCATGAAATTGAATGATTATAAGAAACTGATTTAGTTCTTTGTAATTTGTTACCTAAAAGTTGAATTTAAGCAGTGAATTAGATTTTAGCACTGTGATTGATACTTCTACAATCTGTAATATGGTTAGCAGAGCATCCCTAGTTCTCTTGACTTTTTATTTTTGTTTTTTAAAATGGTCCATAGCGACTCCTCCATTTTTGGCAGTAGAGTTGTATTGAGTCTATGAAGAGGCTTCACAAGAAAAAAGAGCAGCTATTTATGGAGCATTTCCTCAGGCCTGCAATTTGAAGCCATTACAGCAAAGTTGCTGAGCAAGTGATTACATGCCAGCAGTCAGAGGCCCCCACCCTGCAGCTTGTGTGGATAAGAGCTCAGGACTACCGCTGTGCAAAGTTTGTCCTCTTAAATTATTGTCAATTGCTTACTTTTTAAATGCATTCTAAACTCACTTTCTTAACAGTTACATTATTAAAAGGTTATAGGATATAAGCTTGTTTTTGAGGTTTCAGGAAATCAGCATCCAAGAATACGATTTTCCCCACCCCCCACTCCCTTTTAGGTAATTAAAATCTGGTCATCTTATCAAATGCAGATCTTGTCCAGCAGTTTTGCTTAAGCTCACAAAAACAGATATCAGGAGTTGTCTAAAGGGATTTCAGCGGAATGTATACATCTTGTAGACCTGGAGTCTATGTTTGAGAGGTGTTTGATTTTCAGATTTTAGGTAACTTGGTTGCCTACCTATGAAAACACCATTAAAAAAAAAAGTTATAGAAAATAAGTGTTCTCTTTTGTGTTTTATAACAGCATATGATGACGTGAAAACCAATAAACGGCAGTCTGCTCAGGAATAAAATTACTAGTACGTAGCAGTTTTATCTTAAATAAGACACTTCTCATCTGAATTTTACAACCTTTCCACTCTTTGGTATCAAACTTTTAAAACTTAGTAGTTTTTCTAGGTTATAGTCTGGTGTCTTTAAAAAATTAGGCATTGTTCTACAGAATTTTCTTTATCCTATTAAAAAAATCTAGATATGCCCGGAGTGGCTCAGTGGTTGAGCGTCAACCTATGAACTAGGTGGTCATGGTCTGGTCACTGGATTGAAGGCTAGATCCCCAGGAGGGGTCATGCAGGAGGCAGCTGATCAATGATTCTTTCTCATCATTGATGTTTCTATCCCTTTTCTCTCTGAAATCAATAAAAAAATTTTTTAAATCTGGATTCATTTTCAGGAAATTTTTTAATGACTGAGAGAAAAATGGCTTTTAGCTATAGCTGTCATTTTAATTTCAAAAAAGCATCAATTGATAAAATCAGTAATTATATTATAAAGATTGAAATAATGCTTTTTTAAAAAATTTAAATTCTTTATTGTTTAAAGTATTACATATGTGTCCTTTTCCCCCCATTGACCACTCCCCGCCCACCTCCACCCCCCAGCACATACCCTCCCCTGCCCCCTGTCTGTGT
>NW_005364225.1:3246465-3246981 GCF_000412655.1 Myotis brandtii
ATCTGCTGATGGGCACTTAGGCTGTTTCCAAATCTTAGCTATTGTAAATTGTGCTGCTGTGAACATAGAGGTGCATATATCCTTTCTGATTGGTGTTTCTGTTTTCTTGGGATATATTCCTAGAAGTGGGATCACTGGATCAAATGGAAATTCAATTTTTAATTTTTTGAGGAAACGCCGTACTGTCTTCCACAGTGGCAGCACCAGTCTGCATTCCCACCAGCAGTGCACGAGTGTTCCTTTTTCTCTGCATCCTCTCCAGCACTTGTTTGTTGATTTCCTGATAGCCATTCTGACTGGTGTGAGGTGGTATCTCATTGTTGTTTTGATTTGCATTTCTCGGATGATTAGTGACTCTGAGCATGTTTTCAAATGTCTCCTGGTCTTCTGTATGTCCCCTTTCAAAAAGTGTCTATTTAGGTCCTATGCCCATTTTTTTAAAAAATATATTTTATTGATTTTTTACAGAGAGGAAGGGAGAGAGATAGAGAGTTAGAAACATCGATGAGAGAGAAA
>NW_005364225.1:3247207-3249730 GCF_000412655.1 Myotis brandtii
TTTATTTTTTAAATCTTTATTGTTCAGATTACATTTGTTCCTCTTTTTTTTTCCCCCATAACTCCCCTCCTCCCAGTTCCCGCCCCACCCTCCGCCCTCACTCCCCACCCACTGTCCTCATCCATAGGTGCACGATTTTTGTCCAGTTTCTTCCCGCATCTCCCATTCCCCTTTCCCCCCCAAGAATAGTCAGTCCATTCCCTTTCTATGTCCCTGATTCATTATAATCACCAGTTCATTCTGTACATCAGATTATTTATTCACTTGATTCTTAGATTCACTTGTTGATAGATGCATGTTTGTTGTTCACAATTTGTATCTTTACCTTTTTCTTCTTCCTCCTCTTAAAGGATACCTTTCAGCATTTCGTATAATACTGGTTTAGTGGTGATGAACTCCTTTAGCTTTTCCTTATCTGTGAAGCTCTTTATCTGACCTTCAATTCTGAATGATAGCTTTGCTGGATAAAGTAATCTTGGTTGTAGGTTCTTGGTATTCATCACTTTGAATATTTCTTGCCATTCCCTTCTGGCCTGCAAAGTTTCTGTTGAGAAATCAGCTGACAGTCGTATGGGTATTCCCTTGTAGGTAATTGAGTCTCTTTCTCTTGCTGCTTTTAAGATTCTCTCTTTGTCTTTTGCTCTTGGCATTTTAATTATGATGTGTCTTGGTGTGGTCCTCTTTGGATTCCTTTTGTTTGGGGTTCTCTGCGCTTCTTGGACCTGTAAGTCCATTTCTTTCACCAGGTGGGGGAAGTTTTCTGCCATTATTTCTTCAAATAGGTTTTCAATATCTTGCTGTCTCTCATCTTCTGGCACCCCTATTATTCTGATGTTGGTACGCTTGAAGCTGTCCCAGAGGCTCCTTACACTATCTTCGTATTTTCGGATTCTTTTTTCATTTTGCTTTTCCGGTTGGGTGTTTTTTGCTTCTTCGCATTTCAAATCTTTGACTTGATTCTTGCGCTCCTCTGGTCTGCTATTGGGTGTCTGTATAATATTCTTTATTTCAGTCCGTGTATGCTTAATTTCTAGTTGGTTCTTTATCATAGCATCGAGGGTCTCATTAGTTTTCGTGACTCTCTCCTCAAGTTTATTGACAGCTTCTAGCACATTTTTGCAAGCCCTCAAAATTGCGATTTTTAGCTCTATATCCTCCATTTCTGTCATGTTTTTTTGTCTCCGCATTTTTTATGCTTTCTTGGTGCACCCCCTAGTGGTCTTTGTGCGCAGTCTTGTTCTAGTTGAGCCTTGATTGTTGTAGTTAATACTAGAGGGATTTGACCACCAGGCCGACTGGCTGTGTGAATCAGCTGTGTCTGCCGCGGAAAACTTCTGTCCTCTGGGGAGGTGCTAATCTAGCCTTTGCCTGAGGCGATCCGGCAAATGGCTCTGCGCAGGGCTTGGGCGGGGCGGGCTCAACAGGGCGGGCGGAGGGAGCCGTTATGGTGCCCTCAGTCCTGTTCCCAGAGGCTCTGCTTCTCAGAACCCCCGGAACCGCTGCAAACCTCGGAGGGAAAGCTGCCTTCCAACTGATGCCAGACACTCCCGCTTCTCCCGTTTGGGTCCGAGTCCCCAGCGATTCGCCCGTATCTGGAGCTCAGAGTCTGAGACTCCCCCCTGACCGAAAACGACAACCGCGCTCTCAGCCACCAGCCCGCTTTGCGCGCGCACCTCCGCACCTGAGTATTTTCCACACTGCGCCTCCTCTGAGCCTCGGTGTGCTGTTATTTTTCCTTCTAGTTGAAGAGTCTCTCCTCAGCCAGCCTTCCTGTGGTTCTGGGTGATGTCCGTTCCGTCTTTTAGTTGTATTTTTGAAGTGGTTGTGTGCGGCAGCAGTCTCCGGTGTTTACCTATGCCGCCATCTTGGTCTCTCCTGACATGTGCTGGGTGTTAATTTTGTATCCTGCTACATTGCCAAATTCATTTATTAATACTAGTAGTTTTTTGATTTGAGTCTTTAGGGTTTTCTATGTACAATATCATGTCATCTGTGAATAATGACAGTTTTACTCCTTCCTTTCCAATTTGGATGCTTTTTATTTTTTCTTCTTGTCTGATCCCTATGGCTAGCACTTCCAGTACTATGTCGAACGGGAAGGAGTGTTTAAAGTGGGCATGCCTGTCTTGTTCCTGTTCTTAGCGGAAATGGTTTTAGGTTTTGCCCATAGAGTATGATGTTGGCTGTAGGTTTGTCATATATGGCTTTTATTATGTTGAGGTATGATCCCTCAATTCCCACTTTGCTGAGAGTTTTTATCAGGAAAGGGTGTTGGATTTTGTCAAATGCCTTTTTTGCATCAATTGATATGATTATGTGATTTTTGTCTCAATTTGTTTATGTGATGTATCACGTTTATTTTTTTTATTGTTTTATTGCTTAAAGTATTACAAAGGGTATTACATATGTGTCCTTTTTTTCCCGCCCTTGACAATCCCCTGGCCTCCCCTACCCCCCAGTGTCTTATGTCCATTGGTTATGCTTATATGCATGCATACAAGTCCTTCGGTTGATCTCTTACCC
>NW_005364225.1:3250569-3259980 GCF_000412655.1 Myotis brandtii
AGTTTGTTGGAATAGAGTTGTTCATAGTATTTTTTAACAATCCTTTGTATTTCTGTGAGGTCTGTTGTTATTTCGCCTTTTTCATTTCTGATTTTGTTTATTTGGGTCCTCTCTCTTTGCTTCTTGGTGAGCCTGGCTAGAGGTTCATCAATCTTGTTTATCCTTTCAAAGAACCAGGTCTTGGTTTCATTGATCTTTTGATTTGGTGTTGGTTTTTTTTGGTCTCTACATCATTTATTTCTGCTCTGATCTCTATTATCTCCTTCTGCTCACTCTGCTCATATTATCTCTTTTTGCTCTCTTCCTAATTCTTTAAGTTCTAGAGTTAGATAATTTATTACCATTTTTTATTTTTTGAGGTAGGCCTGTAGAGCTATGAACTTCGCTCTCAGGACTGCTTTCACTGTGTCTCATAGGTTTTGGATGGTTGTGTTTTCACTGTCATTTGTTTCCAGGATGTTTTTAATTTCTTCTTTGATCTCTTTGGTAACCCAATCATTGTTTAATAGCATGCTATTGAGTCTCCAAGTGTTTGAATTTTTTTTGTTGGTTTTATTGTAGTTGATTTCTAATATTACGCTATTGTGGTCTGAGAAGATGCTTGATATGATTTAAATCATTTTGAATTTGGAGAGACTTTGCCTGTGCCCCAATATGTGGTCTGTCTTTGAAAATGTCCCATGTGCACTTGAGAAAAATGTATATTATGTAGGTAAAATATGCTTTTAATTCAAATTCTCTGAAAGCATTTTAATAATATAGAAATGGAAATGGTTTTTTAGTCATGGACATTATAAGAGATTAGTATTCCCTAACTTACTGTCTGTATAACTTTCCCCTTCCCTGCCCCTTCCCTCCAACAACCCCTGATAATTAACAACACAGACTAAAAGGAAAAAGAATCATGTCCTTCTAGGATGCCCACGAAATTACTACATCTTTACAAATTAGCAACCTAATCCTTGAATAATCCTTTTGCGTTTCACAGGTTTGGTGCAATAGTGAGTTTCTTAACTCTGGCAATTATAATTGAGAGAAATTTCCTCGTTCTGTGACTTAAATTGAGATTTAGGACATTTCTATAGTATTTAGCTAAATGATAGCCTCTGGAAACTGCTTTTTGGATTGTTTTATACTGCTCCCTCACCCTCCAGCAACTGTATGAATAACATAGACTCCTTCAAGATTCAGCTCAGATTTTAACTCTGTAGAACCAGCATGTCAAACTTGCGGCTGGTGGGCCTTGTGTTTGACATGCTTGGGTCTTTCCAGATTTTTCCTAGTCCCATGTCTGTTTTAGGGTTAGCCCCCTCTTCTTCACATGACCCTTGCTCTGTTGGGAATATTTTTCACTTACAGACTCATACTGTGTACCCTGCACCTAGCATAGTGCCAACACATATTATCTGCTCACCAGAAATTGTTGGGAATTGCTTTTACATGGTTTACAGCCATTTCAGAAGCATTGAGTTATTTTCATGCTTTGGTGCCTTCAGAAAGCTTCAGCACCATGCTTAGAACTATGCATGAGAGCACTCATCCCTGTCCTCAGGAGGCAAGGTGTGTGAAATAGTTAGAAAAGGCATGAGGAAAGATCTTGTCGGCTGCTAAATGACAGTCTTGTTGGCTGTTAGTAATCCTGAAAAAGAAGGGATTGCTTGCTGTGTTGGAGTGTGGGAAGTTTGTGGAGGAGTTTGGTCTTTGGTTGTATTTGAAGGATGGATAGGATTAGATAGAATAGGATTTTATTCTATACTGAATACTGAAACCTTTTCTTGACTTTTCTTTTTTATGAATGGCTTTGTCATTTGACAATACGTGATTTTAGTAAAATCCTATGTCTGGGAAAAAAAATTTTCCTCTTATTTGAATTTCTTCTTGCCTGGTTGCTTGTCACCCCTACTGGATATTGCAAGGCCCATTCAGTTCACCATTATGCCTTAAGCACTTAATATATAATAAATGCTTAAATAGCTGGCTAGCTGATTTTCTTACTTAATTCCAGGAGCCTTGGTGACCTCATCTGTAAAGTCAGTGGATTGAAATATATGATTTCTAAGAACTCTTCTAGCTCTAAAATGCTGTGAAAATCAATGAAAAAATTCAGGCGAATTACCAGGTCTACATATAAATGTAAAAAAAATATTTTCTGATGTGACATTGTATTTACAATACTTTCAATTTAGCATAAAGCATACTAAGTTTAATATATAAATACTACCATTAAGCAAAAGCACTTAGTAATGTTGGCAATAGGAGTATTTTAGAAGAAGAATTATTTTTTTCTGACTGTGACTTAACTGGAAGAAAATGAAAAGTAAAAAAGTTCGCTAACAGTGACATTAAGGGATCTAGGTAGAAATTCAGGTGGAATTGATAAGGGCTGAAAGAGTTAGAAAAGAAAGGGCCGATCTTCCTAGATACAGAATCAGTGATTACAGAATCAGTCGTATCATTTTGGCAAGAATGCAAACTGATTTTAAGAAATACTGATTCTGTTTGAGGAAATACTAACATATCACAAATTGTTTATTATCTATTAAACTGGAAAGAAGATATGGGGGGGGAGGGTGGATTCAAGATTTAAAGTGCCAGCTCTTTCTCATTTATATTTTCTTTGTTAGCACATAAACTTAGAGGCAGTCATCATTCCTAAGAGCCAAAAAAGGCTTTTTCTAGCCTTCTGAGAGAAGAACTATTTGTTGTCAGAGCCACAGCATAGCAGTTCCAGACACTTTTAAAAATATATATACTTTTATTGATTTCAGAGAGAGGAAGGGAGAGGGAGAGAGAGGTAGAAACATCAATGATGAGAATCATTGGTCAGCTGCCTCCTGCGAGCCCCTCACTGGGGAGGGAGCCTGCAACCCAGGCATGTGCCCTTGACCGGAATTGAACCCAGGACCCTTAAGTCCACAGGCTGACGCTCTATCCACTTGAGCCAAACTGGCTAGGCCCAGACACTTATATCTTTTGGAATCTCTTCTTCACAATCAGTTTTAATTTTGGACTGTTTTGATTGTCAGATACAACTTGGAATTTTTTAAACCCGTTGTAGCCAATAATGCAATTTGCAGATGATTATTTACTTGCTTCATTATTCCATGTATGAAAGAATGTTAATATTTTGTGAATAGGGTAGTGATTTATATTTAAGTTCAGAGAAAAACATTTAAAATACCTTTGAACCTGTAAAAATGGTTTTATGTACTACATTTAACATAACTGCTTAGAGTCACCATGTCTTGAATACTTGCTGTGTGAATACTTACAGTGTGTTCTCTTTTACTCTTGTCCATAGTCTTAAATATGTAAATATTACATGTTTTATAGATTGGGAGTCTGCTTTGAAGAGGTGAAGTAACTTATACCCACCCATGCCTGTGTAACTCCATAGCACTAGCTATTTCTATTAAATCTGTGGCTGCCTCTTTACCATCAATAAAGTTTTTTTATAGACTGAGTTAAATCTTTGCTGTATTTCTCATAGTCTCATTCAATATTGCATACTCATTTGGTAATTATTAAATACTTGTTGAATTAAACTACGATGCTTTAATTTCTTTGTCATGTTCCTTTTAAGAAATGACGCCAGTAAGGATGAATTATCTACTTGTTCAAAAGCTTCTCGGGTAATTCTGATAATCCACTTACCAAATAGTTTTAGAATGACTTGAAAAGATTTCAGTTTCAACATATCATATACTACTCTAAATCATTAAACATATCCATCAAGCTGTGAAATGGGTGGATTCTCATTTTGTAGGTGTGAAAATTTAGCCAGCACTTCTTCCCCTTTCTCCACACTGCTAATTTAAGTTCCTTTTGTTATTTTATATATATTTGTGATAGTCTGTGAGAATATCACCTAAACTTGGTAAAAGACCATATAAATGTCGTCCTTTACTACCTGACCTTGTTTATTACTAAGAGTAGGTCACATGGCATAGACACCAAGGGAAAACAGAGGCTTCATAGACATCTTGCTTTATCTGTAAACCAGTATTTTAGTTGAATAAATTATGTTAGCACTTATGCATTGGATTAGAATTTGATAAAGGATTTCATGTAGGCTCACATTGCTCTGCTTTTATATAACTGTGAAAACAGTAGCAAATTGACATCAACACTCGTTTTAATTTCCTTAATGGAACTGTCCTAATTGGAATTTCTACTTCTGCAAATGTTAAGCAGTAAGAATGATTTCTTTTATAGTACCTGATGAAGAAAAAGTGACCTTCTTAAACATATAAAGAAGACTAAGCAAATGTGCAGACTGGCAGGTGTGTGGTAGAGGGTATTCCAGCATTGGCAATCCATTGTGAGAAGAGGGTGACCACCTGGGTATATTCTGACTCTGGACCTGTGATCAGGAGTTTTTAACTAAAGTTGTTTGAACACTGAAAATAATGCCACACATGCCCATTTAAATGAAAACTGAAAATTCATGGCATTATAAAAAGGCTATTTATGCTCAGACACAGGTAATTTTTCCCAATTATGTACAAAATTAGTTCAAGTTATATAATTTTTATTATGATATTAGGGCTGAATTATGTCCAGGGGAGTAAAATATTTAATTGTGTAATTTTAAATAGGGGGAAAAAGTTTTATTTAAGGAAATTTAGCTTATGTTTTAGGACCCTCTGTAAATTATGACACCTGTTGTATGAATTTTTAAATGAGGCTTATTAATTTTACTAGGATGCTTATTTTTAAAGTACAGAATAAGTTTCTGCTTTTAAGAATTCAGCCTAGTACTTCAAATGAGAACTCATGTATTGCAACATTATTTATCTATTTTTGTAAAGGGCTGTTAATCACTTGGTGCCACCCTGTCTGAGTTGTGTGCTTGTGGATTGTCTACATGAAATCACTTGATATGGCCTCTCATTTCTGCAAAAATGTTTTTTATATTTTTAGCCCACCACCCTAGTATGAAGCTAAATTATTAAATAGAAATATTTAGAGACCAGGAGTTTACTTTTAATAAAATCTTTATTGCAGATGTTGCCCTAGCCTTTTTGGAACAGGGTGGTGGTTAAGAGCAGATGTCAATGTAGTTATTAAATATAATTCATTTATCCTACCTTTGGCCAAAGTACATGTGCATACACTGGTGTGGAGAGCACACTCTCCCTCCCCCGCTCTCCCTCCCCATCCTTCCCTCACCCCAGGCATGTTCAGTATCTCCCAGATGAAGAACCGGCCCATGATCCTCATCGGTGGGTGACCCAGCAGTACGTAACCACTCGCCCTTGTCATTGGGGTTCCGTGGGGTGGGCCCCCCTGCCATAAGGCACCCCTAGACCCTGCATTTCATCCCGATGTTCGCAGCCCTGGTTTTCTTCTGTTCCCCCTCATCCTGTCATGCCCCCTCATCCTGTCATGCCCCCCCATCCTGTCCTGCCCGCTCATCCTGTCCTGCCCCCTCATCCTGTCATGCCCCTTCAAGCTTTGACTGCCTCTGCTCTTGCCTCTGCACGCACCCCTGCACCAAGCATGCCACAGGAATAGTCATTGTGTCACCAGAAACTGGGGGGTCCTCCGGATTTAATGATCACCAAGCCGTTCCCCACATGTAGAGCTCCGGGTTAAGGCAGAGACTTGTCTTCGGCTCTGGGACGTCCCAGCTTGGGAGCAGTGACAGGTGTCTTCCCTCTGGAGTGCACACAGTCTTTTATTTAAAAGAAGGATTCGTATGTCCAGTTTATTTCCACATTTCCAGATTTGAAGTTTTACTGATTACTTGTTTGTTTGTTTGTTTGTTTTATGGGACTATCATTTAATGCCTCTTGAATTGTTATGTAGGAGTGTTAGCAGGGGTTGTAAACTGGAGTTCTTATGTGAAATGTGAGACTGTGACCTCTTGATTTAAAGGCCGGGAGTGTTACCAGCAGAACCAAACCCTGCTGTTTCCTAAGAATAGAAGTACTCTGCTTAATGATTGGAGTTTGACTCAGTGCTTATGGTGTTCTCCAATAATTGGTTAAATCCCAGATACACATGTTGGTTTTGTATGTCTTTTGAGTGGACAAGCAAGTATTTCTTTGTAGGGAGAGAAGAGGCAAGATGTGAATAATTTCTTCAGAGAGTTTGGGAAGGAAGTCTAATGTACCAGAAATTTGATACCCAAGACCTGCCTCTACTCTCACCCCATAGAAGTTATCTTTAAGCATGAAAAGAAGTATACATTTTTAAAAAATATATTTTTACTGATTTCAGAGAGGGAGAGAGAGATAGAAACATCAATGATGAGAATCATTGATTGGCTGCTCCTGCACGCCCCCCACTGGGGATTGAGCCGAAACCCTGGGCATGTGCCCTTGACCAGATTCAAACCTGGGACCCTTTGGTCCGCAGACCGACACTCCATTCACTGAGCCAAACCAGTTAGGGAAGAAGTATACATTTTTATATTAACTATAAGCAATTTGAAAAGAAACATGTAATAAATCTATTTCATGTTTCAATAAAAGTCTTTCATCCTTGAAAACTTAAGCCCTAGAAACCATCAATATTGAACTGAGGGAGGAAAAACGGAAGGTTAAGAAAAATTATTAGGAAGCATGAAGAAATAGGTTCATCTGTGAGGCATGGAATATTTATAAAATGTTGGCCATATGTTTCAACCTATTTGTTCAAAATTAAAACATAACAGGCCTCATAGGTCTTCATTTTTTAAAAAGAATTTTTTAAAATTGATTTTTTAGAGAGAGAGGAAGGGAGAGAGAAACATCAGTGTGAAAGCAGACTATCGATAGGCTTCCTCCTGCACACCCCCTACCAGGGATCGAGCTGCAATCTGGGCATGTGCCCGGACCAGGAATTGAACCAGCAACCTTTCCGTCCGCAGGATGATGCCCAACCAACTGAGCCACACTAGCCAGGTCATAGGTCTTCATTTTGTGTACAAGATTACTGATACTTAATGAATTCAGAATTCTTGTTCTCAGATTTAAGCTGCTTTATATTTATTTCTACTTCTCCTACTCTTTTGCTTGTTCTTTATTCTTTTCAAAATTTGCAGTGTAGCCAAAACCGGTTTGGCTCAGTGGATAGAGCGTCGGCCTGCGGACTGAAAGGTCCCAGGTTCGATTCCAGTCAAGGGCATGTACCTTGGTTGCGGGCATATCCCCAGTAGGAGATGTGCAGGAGGCAGCTGATCGATGTTTCTCTCTCATCAATGTTTCTAACTCTCTATCTCTCTCCCTTCCTCTCTGTAAAAAATCAATAAAATATATATTTTAAAAAAATTTGCAGTGTAATTAAACCTCAATATTTTAGAGTCTTTTCAGAACAGAAGTGGTTTTGAAGCCGTGGTCCACCAGAGAGATACAGAAGAGAATTCCTATCACCTGACCCAGATAGTTGTTGGGTAGGTCACTTAATCAAAGTGCAATTCTGTTTAGTTAGTTGAGTCACTTATGTCAGGGAATTAGTTTGGTTAGTTAAATTAAGTCACATATATGTAATGTACAAGTCAGTGGAACCATTAGCCTAGAGATTAAGATCAATAGCCAGGACTCAAACCTCCTTTCTGGCTTCTATCTACCATCTCTTCCCCTCACCCTCTTCCTGCCCACCATGCACCACCAATCAGCTGTACGACAGTGACCATGCATAGTCACACATTTGTAACTGCATGGTATGTTCCCACTATTTGGGCTACTTATCCAAGAAGGTCTTCCCAACCTCCCCATTTTTATTTTACCGTTTAAGGCTCAGCTCCAGCTCAGATACTGGCACAAATTGTTCTGTAGCTTTCATTCACAGTATTTGAACTTCCCATCTCAACTTTTGTGATGTTCACTCATTTTTATTCCTATAGCATTTCTTTAGTATGTGTATTTTTCACATTTTAACCTGTGAAAATAGGGTACTTCTTATAACTCATAGGGCCTTAGATTTGATGAAATAAGGTACCTCTCTGTTCTGATACTTATTAGACAGAATTGAAGTTCTGTCTTTGCCTCTTTTCTGGAACTTGCACTCCTTGTTGGGGCCATATCTTTAAATCCTCTGCCAGCACAACACCCAATAGTTTTTGCTCAGATGTTGAATGAAATTGAAATACTTTACTTGACTTTTACTATATTCAGTTAAATTTCAAGGGCATTATTTATTCTAAAATATATCAACAACAATAATAATAATGACTAGCATTTGGTAAATGTTATGTGCTGATACTGGCTTGAGTCCTTTATATGGAATAACTCATCTAATCCTCACAACTCTGTTATTGATGAGGAAACTAAGGCACGATTCATCCAAGATGATATAGCTAATAGATGGCAGAGTCAGGATTCCAACTCTGTCAGTCTGGCATTAAAGTCCATGACCTTAACTACTGTTCTCTACTAAAATGTAATTGAATCTTTAACTAGGCACTATGCTATGTGCTTAGCTGTATTTGTCGAATGCCCCTCATCACAGCCCCATGAGGATTTATCTATATATATAAAAGCCTAAGCAACCAAATGACTGAATGACCAAACGACTGGTCAACAGGTCACTGTGACGTGCAGTGACCAGCAGGGGCAGACGCTCAATGCAGGAGCTGCCCCCCTGGTGGTCAGTGCGCTCCCACAGTGGGAGCGCTGCTCAGCTGACTGTTGGGTGCCAGAGACCGGGCTCATGGCTGGTGAGCGCAGTTGTGGTGGCGTGAGCCTCTCCCATCTCCACGGCAGTGCTACCGAGGAGTGGTGGCTGCAGCGGCAGGTGCAGGTGGGCCGGGATGAGCAGGAGCAGCGCAGCACCTGGCCCGGGCTTAGGCTCCTCCCTGGCTGGCTGCCTGCCGCTTCGCGTATTACTACATCCCTCAGGGGTCCTGGATTACGAGAGGGTGCAGGCCACCGGTGCACAAATCCATACACTGGGCCTCTGTGGTAAATAAATAACAAAAAACATAAAGCACATATGTACATACATCGAAATGACGGAAGTTTTTTTTTTTTTCTAAATGGAGATAGTGACGTAACCACGAAACAATGTACGTGGAGTCCGACGTAACCCAAGGACTGCCTGTATATAAAAGCCTATGCTACCATTGCGACCGGCGACCGGCCGGTAGCTATGACGCGCACTGACCACCAAGGGGCAGATGCTCAATGCAGGAGCTGCCCCCTGGTGGTCAGTGAGCTCCCACAGCCAACCTCCCGCGGTCCCTCCCACCTGGCCGAGGGACACCACCCATACACAAATTCGTGCACCGGGCCTCTTTTTTTGGGAGGGGGGGTGTCTTGATTTTTATTTATTTATTTATTTTTTAAATTAAATCTTTATTGTTCAGATTATTACATTTGTTCCTCTTTTCCCCCCCATAACTCCCCTCCTCCCAGTTCCCGCCCCACCCTCCACCCTCACTCCCCACCCACTGTCCTCATCCATAGGTGCACGATTTTTGTCCAG
>NW_005364225.1:3260849-3282432 GCF_000412655.1 Myotis brandtii
GATCTCATCAAGTTTATCGGCAGTTTCTAGAAAATTATTGAAAGACCTTAAAAGTGCGTTTTTTAGCTCTATATCCTCCATTTCTGTCATGTTTCTTTGTCTCCGCATTTTTTATGCTTTCTTGGTGCACCCCCTTGTGGTCTTTGTGCGCAGTCTTGTTGTAGTTAAGCCTTGATTGTTGTCGGCAATACTGGGGGTGAATTGACCTCCAGGCTAACTGGCTATGAGAGTCAGCTGTGTCTGCAGTGGGAGAGCTTCTGTGCTGGATCTCTAGGGCGGTGCTAGTCTAGCGCTTGCCTAAGGCTATCTGGCAAATGCCTCTGTGCAGGGCTTTGGGCGGGGCGGGTCCCAGGGGATCTACAGGGTGGGTGGAGCAAGCAGTTATGGCTGCTCTCAGTTCCGCCCCCAGGGGCTCTGCCTCTCAGAGTCCCGGGAGAGAAAACTGCATTCGAGTTCCGACCAAAGCCAGACAGTCCCGCTTCTCCCGTTTGAGTCTGGGTCCCTAGAGACTCGCCCGGATCTGGAGCTCAGAGTCTGAAACTCCCTCCCGATTGGAAACATAAACCGCGCCCACCGCCGCTGGTCCGCTCCACATGCACTCCGCACCTTAGTATTTCACTTCCGCACTGCGCCTCCTCTGAGTCTCGGTATGGATTTCTCTTTCCTTCTAGTTGTAGGATTTCCACTCAGCCAGCCTTCCTGTGGTTCTGGGTGATGTCCGTTCCATCTTTTAGTTGTATTTTTGAAGTGGTTGTTCGAGGCAGCAAACTCCGGCGTTAACCTATGCCGCCATCTTGGTTTCCCTGGGCCTCTTGTTTAGAATAATTAACAGAGTACAGTTTGTATTGGAAACAAGAATTTTGAATGATTTTTAGTCTGTTTTAAAGGCTAGCCCATTTCTTAACATGAAAATAACAACATGCTTAACGCAGGGAATCTTTGTTTCTTAGTTGCAGCTTTGCTCTGTAAAACTGCAAGTAAATATCTGACTTGTCTGTAAATGCCTGGCTTCAGGACTTTGGGGAGCCTAAGAAGACCATTGATTTGAAAGTGGAGATGAGTGTACATTTATGACAGCCTATATTTCTGTAAAAAGAGAGGAGGTTTAGATTCAGTTTATTGTTCTCAATAGAGAATTGAAAAAATAAGACGTACAATTAGTGCAGCAGTAGTTCATTCAGTTTAGTAAATCATGTTTGCTCATTATGTGCCACACACTGATGGTTTCTGGATGGCATTAATGTGCCAAGTTTAAGGACCCCATAAGAATTAATGATACCTATTCAGTGTTGGTGTCAAATTTGGGGTGTCTATGCAGCACTAGAACCATTATAGAGTATTTATTTGATAGTTATTTTAAATTACTATCTTATACTGTTCTCTGGATAGCACATGAACATCTTAAATGTCTTTACTCATCTTCTGCAGTTCCTGATCATATCAATCCATTTTTTAAAACAAATACAAATTATATTTTTTTATTGCACAAGTAATGGAGATTTAATGTGGGCGGGGTATTAGAAAATACAGAAATGTCAAAAGAACAAATAAATTACCCATAATCTCACTGCACATTGTTACTATTTGGCTATCTATTTTCAGCATAGTATTCCATTGTGTAGATGTACCACAGTCTTCCAATCCACTCATCTGCCGATGGGCACTTAGGCTGTTTCCAAATCTTAGCTATTGTAAATTGTGCTGCTGTGAGCATAGGGGTGCATATATCCTTTCTGATTGGTGTTTCTGATTTCTTGGGATATATTTCTAGAAGTGGAATCACTGGGTCAAATGGGAGCTACATTTTTAATTTTTTTAGGAAACTCCATACCATTTTCCACTAGATGTGAAATTATTAACCAGACTTGTTATTGCTGAGTATGTAAGGGTATGTAAATGATTTAATATTACTTTTATGATCATGGAAAGTGGAAATAATTTGTTTGGGAAAGTTAAAATGATTACTTTTATTTGCAGTACTAGAGGCCCGGTGCACGAATTTGTGCACCAGTGGGGTCCCTCAGCCTGGCCTGCAGGATCGGGCCAAAACCGGCTTTCCGACATTCCCTGAGGGGTCCCGGATTGCGAGAGGGCACAGGCCAGGCCGAGGGACCCCACTGGTGTATGATTAGGACCGGGGAGGGACAAGCGAGGGCTCCAGGGCATGTCTGGCCCATCTCACTCAGTCCCAATTGCCTGGACCCCAGCAGCAAGTTAACCTACCAGTCAGAGCATTTCTGTCCCCTGGTGGTCAGTGCACATCATAGTGACTGGTCAACCGGTCAACTGTCTGCCCCTGGTGGTCAGTGCACGTCATAGTGAGCGGTTGAGTGGCCTTAGCATATCATTAGCATATTACGCTTTGATTGGTTGAATGGCCGACCGGTCGACCAGACACTTAGCATGTTAGGCTTTTATTATATAGGATTTAAAATACTAAATTTATTTCCATCCTAGCCCTTGTTCTACTGAGACATGGGACTCAGATTAGGGGTTGGGTCTCCCTTACTTTGTACCCCGTCACCATGCATGATGACTTCACACATAGTTGGTGCTCAGGAACATTCATTGACTAATTGCATAAATGAAAGAATATACATTATTTGGGGGGGGGGGTGTATTTCAATATCAAGATGGTCCTGAGGAGGACATGTGTGCATACAACTTCTCGAGGCTAAATAAACAGGGCAAGTTATTATAAATGAAGTGAGAAGATAGCCATGGGGCCAGCTCGTCAGTGCCAGAGAGATCTCTTGAATCTTTCCATTAAAGCTTACAGACCTGAGAACACACACTCATTTTCTTTACATTTCATTTTTTTAACCCTCTACTATTATTTTCTAAGAAAGAGATTGCAAGCAGTGTGCCTCCTTCTTTCTGCTGAAATTAGGAGTGTAATTTTAGTGTCCCTTGTCTTTTGTCTAACAAGAAGTCCCAGGATTTTTTTATCTTTGGCTAGCAGAAATATCTCCAGCCAGTATTTTGAGAATTTTTTAAATGATGACTTAGTGGCAGATTGTTGAAATATAAAATCTGATGACAAATAGCTTTAGTTATCAAGTTAAGCCCGAGTTAAATAATTTAATTGGCATCCTCAAGAGAGTAGGGATTCTGTCTTATATTTATTTTGTAGTGCCCACAATGTCTGTATAATTTTGCATGGCCTGCAGTAATTAAAAAATACCATGTATGCTGGACTCATAGGTGTGTTAATCCCTAAAATATTTTTATTTCATAACATTAAGCATGTTAACAAAACTTAAAAGATGAAAAATTCTTACACATGCAGATTTTTGGGGGGGTGGGGAGTTCAACATTTCCTTATGAAAACAGTGGTTGTGTTGTTGTAATCACAATGTAAATTTTTATTTTCTTTACCTTGATGACATTATCAAACATTTTTAATCTACATAGACTCTTTAATGTTTGCCACCGTTAATGGCTTAGGATTCCATTTAGGGGCTGTTCACTTGACTTTTATGATTATGTGAGATTGTTATAGAACAATAAACCCAATCTTTCACCCTGCACAGCTTTGACTTGTGCCTAAATCTATTTTCATAGTCAGTTAAAAGTACACCTCTTTGGGGGTGTTTAATGAGCCTGAAACTTTGACCTAAATAGAATATATCTCATTGTTCTGCCTTTTTAGTTTTGTAGCTACAGAATTTCTCCGGCCTTATTTGCTTGTCATACTTGTTTGTACCTGCCAAGGCCTAGATCTATCTGCCAGTGGTATCAAGTGGATTTGTTAAGTCATCTTGATTTTCTTTTCATTTTTCCAGGTCTGTAGGTTACTTTCAGTTCAAGGTGGTTACAGTTCTTGGAAGACAGGATTGAAAATGTGGTTCAATAACACATTTAGAAGGTTTTTCGTCTGGTCATAGGCTGTGAAGGAAAAGGAACATCAAATAGTCTGCATGATTAACTTTTTACCTTAAATTTTTAAAAATTGTGATACATAAGGTTCATACATACCATGAAATTTACCATTTAACCATCTTTAAGTGTACAATTTAATGGCAGTAAGTACATTCTCAGTGTTATACAGCCATCACCAATATCCATTTCCAGAATTTGTCATTCCCAAATAGAAATTCTTTATTACATGGAACAGTAACTCTTCATTCTTCCCTTTCCCCCAGCTGCTGGGGGAAACCTTTATTCTGCTTTCTGTCTCTATGAATTTGCCTTTTAAGGTACTTAATAAAATTAGAATCTTCTATATAGAAGTATATAAAAGGCTGGTCTGTCCAACCAGCCGGTAGATATGATGCCCTCTGACCACCAGGGGGCAGACAGTGCAGGAGCTGCTGAGCTGCAGTACCTTGGCAGCGTCAGTTTTCAGGTGACACACCTGGGAACCAGAGAGGAGGGAGCCTGATTCCCGGGTGCATCACCTGAGGACTGCCCTCTCACAATCCGGGACTCCTCGGGGGATGTCAGAGAGCTGGTTTTGGCCCGATCCCCACATGCCAGGCCAAGAGACCCCACCTGCCGGAAGGACCCTGCTCACTTCACAGACGCCCTTCGCCCTTCGAGGGGGAGGGGGGAGGGACCCTGGAGATTGGCTCAAGCGCATGTCCATCCGGCCTGTCTCGCCCAGTCCCACCCATGGCCACCCTCTTATTAATTTCCTTTCAATGTGCATGAATCCATGCACCAGGGCACTAGTATTACAATATTCTTTTATATATCAGACTTTCATTCCTGTTATGGCTTAATAATATTCCATTGTATTTGTATATCACATTTTATTTACCTATTCATATGTTGATGGACACTTGGGTTTTTTCCACCTTTTCGCTATTGTGGATAATACTGCTATGAATGTTGATATTCGTGTATCTGTTTGAGTCCCTGGATCCGGTTCCTTTGGGTATATATCTAGAAGTGAAATTGCTGGATCATATGGTAATTTTATGCTTAAGTTTTTGAGGACCTGCCAAACATTTCTTTTGTTGTCATCATACAAAGGGAAGAGAAACATGGAAAATTCATACCGTTCTATGCTTTGGTCTGAAAATGAAACAGAACTTCTCATAGCCCTTTGGCAAGATTGAGTCACTAGATCCCTCCTCACTGGAAGGGGCATAGGAAGTGTGGGGGGAAACATTTGGGGATTTTTTTTTTGGTGATTAGTGTTTCTGCCACATAGAAATAACAGGGACTTCTAAATTTGGAATTAAAGTTGTAGCATGTCATTTTTATAAGTAAGTATTAAGATCATTAGTGTTTTCTAATCTCCTGAAGTAATGGAAATTGAAGCATGTCGGTTCTTACTATTACAGATGTTGTGTATACTCTTTAGACACGTAGCCATCCTTATTCTGGTGATTCAAGTATTCCTGGATCTATTCTTATATTTTTAATTCTTCCATATATATATGCCTACTATTTGTTACATATATTTATGTATAACTATATATTACAAAACACTAATGTATATTTGTTTTACATATACATATTATGCCTAATATCTATTAAATGATAATATGTTAGTAATACAATTAAGAAAGATAGCTTAGCCGAAGTAACATTATTGCACATATAAGGAATCTTAAAAGCTAGAGGTGCAAAGATGAGTAGAACATGATCTTTATTCTTAGGATTACAGCAGTAATTTTAAACCAGGATTAGTTTGTCCTCTTTCTCTTCCTGGGGCATTTGATAATGTTTGGAGACATTTGATTGATAGAACCACATGAAATCATTTTCAGCCAGAGGGGTTTGTTTAATTGAAATCTACTTGAGCTCTAATTGGACAAAAATCACACCTGTGATTTAGTTAGTCCATGCTTCCCCCATGTTGTGGAATGCTTTTCCAGTCTCTTCAGCTAGCTAATTTTATAGATTCTTCAGCATTAGGGTCAGAGGTTATCCCTTCTGTGTGTCCTCTATATTCGTAGGTTGGACCAAGAAAGAACTTTTCCATAAACATTGTGAGCCTCCGTATCTTTTTTTGTTTTGTTTTGTTAATTCTCGCCCGAAGATATTTTTTTCCATTGATTTTTAGAGAGAATGGAAGGAAGGGGGAGAGTCAGAGAGAGGGAACATCAATGTGAGAGAGTCACATCGATTGGTTGCCTCCCACACGTGCCCAACCAGGGCCAGGGATCAAGCATGCAACTGAGGTACGTTCCCTTGACCGGACTCGAACCCGGGACCCTTGAGTCCACGGGCTAATGCTCTATGCACTGAGCAAAACTGGCTAGGGCCCATATCATTTTTTTATTAAAATTTTATCTTTGTGGACATTTTCTATTAAAAGGGAACTTCTCCAGGTCAGGGATTATGTCTTACTTATTTTGATGTCAGCAGCACTTGGTACTTAGTAGATGTACAGTAAGTGTTTTAAACGAACTGTAGCTCAGATAATATTGTTTGCCTTGGGGTTAGTTTTGGGCAGGGGGGTTGGTATGGGAGAGAGTTGGAGTTGTGGAAAGAGAAGCTGATTGACAGGAGATCTGAATTCTAATTCTGCCTCTACCAGCCACTTAAATGTCATGATCTTAGGCAGGTGATTGAGTGGCCATCGTGAGTCTCAATTCTGTCATCTACAGAATGAGGGAGAATTGAATTTACAGGATCAAGAGTAGCATTCACCCTGTATAAGCAGTGTTTCACAACACACTTAACTGGAGTCTTATGAACACAGCTGTGTGTTCAGGACTAAAAAGAGACCTTAGTGTAACTTCTACATATTTTCCCTGTAATTTAAGGCAGGGGATTACATATAATAATAGTAAATAAATACCAAACACTGAGAGTCCAAATGAAGAGGTTCCTTCATTTATCTGTGAAGTAACTTGGAGGGTACATCTTTATTGATGTCCTGAATAAGGGAAGTATTCTCATTTAATCTGGTTCACAATCAGTGTTCAGTAAACATCCAGCACCTGGCTAAAGAAGAGCTGCAAGATGGTGATGAAATGGCTTTGTTGTGAGTTGTTTTTCAACCTCTGAGTCATTAGCATCAAAAGCAGTTGTAGATACTGTTTCTACCAGTGACCTCGATGTTAGCAGTTGTTTGACAGGTAGGCACTGCCTGGGTACCTTTCATTCTGGCCTCTCTAGACCAAGCTCCTTGATTTAAGAGATCAGTTTGGGTGTTGTCTAAGGAAGTCATGCTACTCTGTGAGTCAGAAAATGTTATAGTCCCATTGCAAGCACTTACTTAAATGACTGTCTGTCCATTCTCATCTATAAAATGACACAATTGGTCAGATGGTCCACAATTTTATTTCTAGTGCACACATGGTACTATATTGTGTAAATTTGCCCTTTGATTTTAGCAAATCTCTTTTTTTTATGTTAACCACCAGTTATTGATTGAAAAGATTCAGGTAATGCCTGGAACATAACTGAATGATCTGAATATAATTTTAGGGTATTCTTCAATAAGTAGAAGTGAGTTGTGCTGTATTTGGGTGATTAAAGGTAGAGTTTATCAGCCCATCTGGGAATATAATGCATATTCTATATTTTTTAAATACAGATTTTATATCCTTGTGATGAGAACTCTTAGAATTTACTCTCAACAGCTTTCATATGTATCATACAGCAGTGTTAACTATAGTCATCATGCTGTACATTACATTCTTAGTACTCATGTATCTTATAACTGGAAGTTTGTACCTTTTGACCACATTCATACAATTGCTTTCTCCCCCTACCCCTGCCCCTGATTACCACAAATCTGATCTTTTTCTACTGATCTTTTACTAGGAGTTTGGCTTTTTTTTTTCTTATTTTCTTTTTAAGATTCCTCATATAAGTGAGATCACACAGTATTTGTCTTTTTTGCTCTGGCATATTTCATTTAGCATTATGCCCTCCAGGTTCATCCAGTGTTGTCTCAATGGCAGGGTTTCCTCGTTTTTTTGTTTGTTTGTTTGTTTGTTTGTTTTAATGGGTGAATAATATTCTATTGACTATCCCCTGCTTTCTGACTGTTCACATTTCACATCTTCAGGTCTCACATTAGTACAGTAGTATATTCTTCACTTTGGGCCATTTCAGCTTACAGAAGATTTTGTAGAAACACTGCACTTTGGATAGTTGGAGAAACCTGTGCCACAACTTCTTTTTCCATTTATACATAGATGGACACTTACTAGTAGGTTGTTTCCATATCTTGGCTATTGTAAATAATGTTGCCACGAACATGGGGGTGAGATGCATATATTTTTCTAATTATTGTTTTTGTTTTCTTTGGATGAATACCCAGAAGTGGAATTGCTGGATCATATGGTCTTCTTCTATTTTTAATTTCTTGAGGAACCTCCATACTGTTTTCCTCAGTGGCTGCACTAATTTACAATCCCACCAGTGTCCAAACAAACAAGGGTTCCCTTTTTTTTCCATATCCTGGGCAGTATTTTATTCCTTGTCTTTTTTATGCTAGCCATTCTACCAAGTGTGAGGTGATTTTCATTTGCATTTCCTTGATAATTAGTGATGTTGAGCAACTTTTCATGTACCTGTTAGCCATTTGTATATATTCTTGGGACAACTATCTGTTTAGGTCCTTCGCCCATTTTTAAAATTGGATTATTTGATTTTTTGCTATTGAGTTGTACGAGTTTCCTGTAAATTTTGGACATTAACTTATTAAATATATAGTTTGCAAATATTTTTTTTCTATTCCATAAGTTGTCTTTTCATTTTGTTTCTTTTGCTGTGCAGATTTGGATCTTTTATGTGGCCTTATGTTGATGGTTTTCTAGTGCTTTATTATGGTTTGGAGATTGCTTGAATTGAGAGGCAGGGGTTGTCTGTTTGTTTATTAACTATTCTTTCTCACCTTCCCCAACCACAGAATCTATCATATATTGCTTATGTGGACTTCTTTGATTATAGAAGAAAAAGTCAGTTTTACTTTTTGTTTGCCATTTTTCTAATCTGTAACATGAGTATGTTAGATCAAGTAATTCTGAGATCTTGAGCTCTTCTAATACTGGGTCTTCTACCTGCTGCCAGTTGGCTGATCACAGAAAAACTCTTAACACAGGTGTTTCCACTTTAATTTATACATCTGAAATGATTCATATGATAGAATCAGAGTTTGGCCTACTACTAACTCAGATTTTTAGATTTATTCTCTGCCTTAATATTTGTTATGGTGGTATAGTACTCCTGCCCCCCTCCCCACAATGCCTCATACTTCCATAGAGCTTCATAAATCTACAAGATTCCATGAATGTCCTCTGTTCCTTAAAACATTATGACTGTATACTGTGTTTGGAGAGTACTGAGCCTTAGTGAACTGATAGTCTGGTGTGGGTTTAAAGACAGTATAGTGGTAACTCTGCAGACATTTTCATGAAAACAGGAGGGGACAGTTGGATCTTTAGGGGCCGAGTGGAGGTGGGGGGAGAGCTCAGGAACTCTTCCTAGGAACAGACATTTGAGCTGGCTGGCCTCAAAGGCTTTTGACAGGAGAGAGGGGAAAAGGAATTGAAGCCAGGATACTATGAGACCAAGGGCATAGAGACATGAAATACTGATTGATGGCCAAAATTTTCCTTCGGGTGTAAAGTGATTTTCATGTTTTGAGAACTTCAGAATCTTCCTTCCACATCTCCACTTGGAATTCACCTTTACAGACTTAAGCATTCCAGTTAAGCCTAGTCTGGTCTATCCCTTAAGCCATTTTACTAATTTGTCTTTGTCCAGCAGCTCCATTATGTCAGGTCTTGAGCAATAGTGACAAAAACTTTCCACAATTTCACAGATACGAGTGATTCATAATAGGCAGACATTATTGCCATTCAGCCACTGCTCCTTCCCACCAAAGTTGTAGTGGACATAATATTTTATGAAAATTCTTATATGGAATTGTTTTTTTAAGATACAAAGAAATAGTCTTTATTTTATAGTTTAGGTATTTCAGCCTTCTCATCTTAAAATCCAATAGTGTATTCTTAATACTACGTTAAAGAATCCGTTATTTTCTATATGTACATTATATGTGAATTAGAAGATTTAACAAAATTAGTTCAGTAGATAATAAAATTAAGTTTCTGCTGTGGAGAACCTTTTTCAGTTATTAATAATTTTATTTCATAGAAACTTTCAGGGAAACTCCCAATCTAGTGAACAGCCTGCCTTTTCATTAACGTTTTAGATTCCTAGAGCTTGGATTTGTTCTCAGTGAGCTGGTGGATATTGGCATTTTAATCAGAGTAGAGGAATATCCTCTTCATACTTAAGAATTCCTTTAAAATAAAACAAACCCTCAGAACTAGAAACTTATGAAACTACTCCCTGGGGGGAATATCTCCTGTAAAATTGAGGATCTAACCTTTTATTAATTTCCTTTTATGACCATGACTATGACCATTTGTCACATTTTCTATCCATATCCATAAAAAACTCATTCAAAAAGGTGTTAATATATGTCATAGTATAATTGAATTTCATAGTTATTTAACTTGAAAGATTCAAAGAAGAAAACTATTTTCACTGACAGGATCACATTTCAGTTATAACTTACAAGAAGCACTTTAAATCCTAGTTTTCAGCCTGAACAACTGTTCTGATTCTAGTGAAATGGAGGATCTGCAAAATGACTTTTTTTTTAAAAATTGAGGTAAAATTGGCATGTAAGTTTCAGGTGTACATACATCTCTCTTAATGAATGTTAAGTCCAGAGGAGACAGAGGGAGGGAGACATTTAATCTGTATGTTAGAAATTAATTTTAGTAGACTACTGAGAGTATTCTATGTAAGCCAACCCTACCTAATAAGGTAAGCCTGTTTTGGATGAGTATGTAGTATTCATTTTTCTTTAAAAAAAAAAAAAATTACCAGCATGGCATGACCATTCAAAAATAACTTTTAATGGATGAAAGAAAGGTAGATGACTACTTGGCTATGATGAAAGAACCCTACACCCCTTTTGCCACATTATTCTGAAAATGCAGTATAGAATATGTAAAAGTTAACTGTTACAGATTTTGAGGTCTTACCTCAAGTTATTTTTCTAATTTCAATATGAATATTTTTAGATGATTGAAGATATTCTATAGTGTTATCAAACTATTGTTTAAAGTGATAATTAAAGAGAAAATATATAAGATTCTTTAATTTAAGTATCAATTTAATCAAAATGGCAGGGATAGAGGATGCTGACAGTTTATGTTAAAAGTTCCATATGTGTTTTGTTCTAGTAGGGCCATTTGCCTACTTTGCTTAAAAGTGTTTATTATGGATTTTCTCGATGCCTTCCTGGTGATTTACCATTTGGGAACTGTTTCCCAGGTGTTAGACTTGTCCTATATTAATATTTTGGGTGACTGAAACCTTGTTGCATTGATCACAGTTGAAAACTTGAATGTAGCCATAAATATGCAATGAATATGGTTCCAGGTTTTGAACTAAATGTGATTTCCTCACAGTAGACACATGAGCCAACACACTCAACAGATCCTTATTTGGAAGCTGCTGGTGTCTGATGAGACACAGAAAGTTGATTATAGCTTTGTGTGGCTGCCTAAACCTGTCTCCCTTCTTTGTGCTTGGTTGAGGGCCTCAGGCCTAAATCATGTCATGGCATATGAGGTCAGAGTTGGTACTGAACACATTTGTTCCTTATCTTCACCACCCACCCCCCACTCCCCACCACACACAGATTTTATTTCCTACTGCTAGAACAGCAATTATAAAATGAAAGAATAATACTGCCAAGGTCTTTAACAACATGTATAAAAAAAGGTTCACTTCTCTTTGACATTTGTCATGTAATAGTTTCATTTAAAATAGTTATTTGCTCAGGAGTATCAATTTAAGCAAAACAGTGAAATATGAGGAAAACAACTATCTTTTAAAGCCCTGGCCAGTGTGGTTGGGCATCGTCCTGTGCACCGAAAGGTCTTGGGTTCCATTCCTGGTCAGGGCACATGCCCAGATTGTGAGTCTGGTCCCCGTGGTGTATGCAGGAGGCATCTGATCAATATTTCTCTTTCACATCTCTCCCTCTCCCTTCTCTCTCTAAAAATCAATGAAAAAAAATTCAAGAAAAGAGAGATGGCATTTTTTATCTGGCTCTTCTGGGTACATAAATGTCTTATTATATTGTATGTAAGGATCTCAGATTGTGGAAGGATATGTAAAATTGTTAGATCAATTACTCTCCAATCTTACTATACTTAGAAATACAGAGAAGCTAATAAGTCAGGTATTTCTGATGCAAGTGCTTAAAGGATCACATTTTGAATAATATTTATAGACTAGAGGCCGGTGTATGAATTCGTGCACAGGTGGGGTCCAGCTGGCCCACCCCGATCAGGGCGATCGGGCCGGGCCTGCTGCGGGGAGGGGATGCAGGAGGTTGGTGGGCCGGATCGGGGTGGGGGGGCCCATCAGGGGTTGGGCCAGCCAGGGGGGATGGGCTGCAGGCAGTTGGCCAGCCGGCCCCGCCCCCTGGTTGAACTCCTGGTTAGTCGAGCTCCTGACCAGTTGAATTCCAGCCCAAGGGGACAATTTGCATATTAGCCTTTTATTATATAGGATTTTTCTGTATCTTAAAATTTCTCAGAGCTCTTTTCCTTTGGTTTTTTGTTGTTGTTTGGGGGGGGGGGGTCATAGTTCTGATGTTTGTTTTTTCCTGTGTGTGTGTGTTTCAGGTTACTCTTATGAAAGGAGCCAGGTAGACTTTATCATTGAGAATCAAGAGACTTGAATTCCAGTCCTTATTCTAGTAATACAAACATGAGTCTCAGTTCATACTGTGATGACATCAGTTATTTTCTATATCAAGAAATAAGGACAAATAAATTTTTTTTTAACTTTGGGGAGAATGTTGCTAAGCACAACTACAGATAAAAGCCACCTGGGATCTAGATTGGGAGACCTGTGTGCTTGTTTCAGGAAGCCTCCACTTGAGCTTTGGCATTATTCTCATAATTGTTCCATCCTCACCCCTTCCCTAGGGAATAACCATTTCCAAGGGGAGATGTATAGTATGAGCATGTCACTCTTATTTGGCAACATGGTGTAATTGTCTTTAAACTGATTTCATACTTGTGGGCAAATGTTAATTTTATTCAACCTAAGAGTGGTGTAGGGTCAAATTGCAGTGGGGTGTACAATTTGTAGAGTATAATCAGTTGTCACGTTTGCTTTTATGTGTTTCTGCCCATACTTGGTTCATAATTTTAACCCATGTTTTAATAGCTTTGAGTGATAGCCCAATTATTTAAATTTCAATTTAAGATTTTGATTTCTAGTAATATTAAAACTGTTTTCATAGAGGCAACATTTGTGAATGTTCTCATCCTTATCAAGAAATTATAGTATGTGAAACTTTTGAGGGTTCTAAAAATAGTCCAGCGTAGACATATACAAACATAAAAAGCATATGGTTGTGGCTTAGGAACTGCAGCTCATAGAAGGATTAGATTGAACAATGTATCATTGTTCCTAGAGTCAGTTAGGCGTGTAGGTTCAGCTAGCCCCAGGGTACAGCCTCTAGCATGTGACTCTATAAATAACACTTGCACAACAAACATGGGCTTGATAAGTAAGCAATAAATCTGGGCTGACTGCCCACTCTTCTAAATTTTATAACAAGCCCTGCCATCATAATATTTTGAGGGCCTGACAGCAGTAACAGAAGTTTTTAAATTAAAATGTTCCACACATCTATTTTGTATTTTTCCTGGTTTTCCACTGGAAAACCAGGAATAATACAAAATAGATGTGTAAAGACAATTTTTTTTAAAATAAAGCAATCCTTTAGTTAGCTTTAGTGATCTTACATATACTTAAGTACACATTTTCTAACTTTCTTCAGGCATGGTGGTGATTTGGTTGCCAAGATGTCTTTAGCTTAAAAGCAGTCATCTTTGTTCACCTTTATTGGAGGAAATTAGGAATTTCTAACAGGATCCTTAATAGTTATATTAGAAAAGATGAGTTCACAGTGATACATTTTATCATAGTCTAAGCAGGTCACTCTTGCCAAAATATTTGTTTTGTTTTTGTTTTTTTCTTACCGCAGCACAATGAAGAAAGTCTAAAATGTGTGTTAGATTAAACACTTGTATTTTTTTTTAAAGTTTCTGTTTATATAGTTATTAGATTATATTGTTAAATTCTTTTTAAAAAGAGAATCTTTATTGTTGAAAGTATTACATATGTCCCTCTTTTCCCCCATTTACCCCTTCTAGCCCGCCCCCGCCCCCTACCCCAGGCCTTCACCACCCTGTTGTCTGTGTCCATGGGTTATGCATATATGCATACATGTCTTTGGTTGCTCTCTTCCCACCCACCTGCCCTCCCCAGCCTTTCCTCTGAAATCCCACAGTCTGTTCCATGTCTCTGGATCTATTTTGTTCATCAGTTTATTTTGTTCATTAGATTCCACATATGAGTGAGATCATGTGAAACTTGTCTTTCCCTGATTGGCTTATTTCGCTTAGCATAATACTCTCCAGGTCCACCCATGCTGTTGCCAATGGTAAGAGTTCTTTTTTTATAGCTGCATAGTATTCCATTGCATAAATGTACAACAGCTTTTTTATCCACTCATCTGCTGATGGGCACTTGGGCTGTTTCCAAATCTTAGCTATTGTAAATTGTGCTGCTGTGAACATAGGGGCGTATATATTCTTTCTAACTGGTGTTTCTTATTTCTTGGGCTATATTCCTAGAAGTGGGAACACTGGGTCAAATGGGAGTTCCATTTTTATTTTTTGAGGAAACTCCATATTTTCCACAGTGGCTGCGTTCCCACCATCAGTGTACAAGGGTTCCCCTTTCTCCACATCCTTGCCAACAGCTAATTTGTGCATTCTGACATCAACAAAATCTTGGCAGAGTTGGAAAGCACTAGTTGTTAGGTAGCTGTGCACAGGTACAAACAATTTAAGACCACACTGCTGGGTTTTTGTGAGAAATAGACTTTACAGTTTAGAAGAAGAACATTTTCAAAAGGGATATAAACTATATATATAATATGGTTAGGCTTAAGTTTATAACAACTTGTGATAACCCAGTAGAATAAGCTTTTGATTTATCAAATGGTTATTGAGCAGTTACTTATAAAGCACTGTGTTCATGTATTAAATATAGAAAGGATAAGAAGGGAGAGCGTGAGATCTTTAACCTCGTGTTCTGATGGGAGACATTAGATTTGTACTATAAAAAACCCTCTCTATTCGTAATTTATGGTTACTTATTGCAATGGTTTTTAACCTTGTCGGTCCCATCGGCCCCTTTTAGTAAGAAACATTTTGGAAAGTGTTCATTCCAAAATGAAATCCATATATAATATAACTACATATATAATTTTAACAATCATTATATCAGTCGTTGTAATGTGGAGGAGAAATAATTTGTGGTAAAATAATATGTACATTAACATATAAATGCTTGGGCGGGACTATATGATAAGCTATAATAGTCACTTGCCTGCATCTATACCTATAATTGCCATGAACATGACAGTTTTTTGGGGTTTTTTTAACATAACAGTTTTAAATAAAGACCAAGTATGTTGAGTTGGTAACTAAAATTGATGTGATTATCAAAAAAGAAAATATTATTAACAGATTTCCAAACAAAACTAAGTATAATTGATTGCCTTCCAGAAAACAATTTTAAATAATTAAAATTGTGCAAAACACACTTTGTGGAGTTTTGTGTGTAAATATGGCTTTTTTCTACATGGATATCTGGCAAGACATCCCAGAGTTGTGGAAGATCATGTACTGCATTGCCAGAAATCTAGCATTCAGTACTGTCTCCTTATTAAATGTTTGTAGGACTGTAATGACCATAAATGCATCCTCCCACCCCCACCCAGGTTCTAAATTGATAACCATTGATCTTAAATCAGCGATTTTCAACCAGTGTGCCGCTAGTATTTTTAAAACATGCCCTACCTGACTATTTAGTCAGGGGCACTGAGCCCTTAGATTGTCAAATAAACAAATGACAGCAGCCAATGTAACAATAGCCTTCGGTGTGAATGAATCAAAATTATCCCCCTTTTTTTTTCCAGATTGGCAAAAATATATATTTTTTGGTGTGCCACAGAATTTTACTAATTAATTTACGTGTGCCATGAGATGAAAAAGGTTGAAAATCACTGCTCTGAATAAAAATGTGTTAGTACAATATCAAATCAATTTTTGAAAGACTGCAGTGCTCTTTGTTTTGTTTTTTTAATTAAAAGTAAGCATAAAGGAGTAAACTGTCACCAGTGATGTAACAAGGAGTGAGAAGGCTGTGTCATTGCGATGTAAGCAGTACTTACTGTGGTACATCGGTAGCTGGTGGATTTCAGTGTACCCTTCTGCAGTAATGATGCAGATTAAACTTTGAATTTTTACTGCAGGTCATTGGTTTTGCTTTCTTTAAGTCTGAGATGTAAACAAAATATTTACCCTCTAGGCATTAGTCATCCTTAAAACTCAGTGTTGGTGGTCAAGTCTCAGAGTAGTAGGCAGGGCTTCTCAAACCTGAATGTGCATACAGATCTCTGTGGAGCTTGTTAAACTGCAGATTCTCTGTCTGTGGGTTGGGTTGGAAACCCGAGGTTTTTGCATTTCTAACCAACTCCCTCCCAGGAGTTAATGTGCTGGAGGCCCACACTCTTGAGGAACAAGGTATAAGGGAATTGGTAGTTACTTAGTCCTTGAGGTTTCTAAACTTTATCACAGTATCAGTGAGAATGTTAATCATTAAAATTATTTTACTAAATGACATTAGCTTAGCTCTCTAATGCTTTCACTAATGAGCAGCTTAAAGTTAATCTTAAATGTTGAGGATAGATATAAGAAAGTCATCAATATTTTTCTATCATTATAAAACCCATTTCCCATTATGTTAATTAGTTTTCCTTAAATAAGGGTAATGAATTCAGTATTTAGTAATACAACATATAGCCAAGAATTTGAAGAGCATGTTAGAATTTGTTGGGATGGACCTTGGCTGGTACATAAGAAATACTGCTCTTTCTTTGCCTTGGTTTAAATTGACAGAGTTGATTGTCTTAATTTAAAAAATATTGTATGAAGAGATTTTCAGTAATGAATATTTTAAGAATTTGGTTATAGGAATAAGATTATTCTTTTATTCCTAAATTCTTTTGCTGTGCTTTCCCTAAGAGCCAGTATCTCTATACTTCCATGATTCCTCTTCTAGTTTATTCTTACCCTCAGCTGATAGTTCTGTGAAAGTTGATCTAATGGTTCAGAAGGAACTTTTTTTTATCATTTCAGTTTCCACCTGTAGTATCTACCTACTGTATCTCTTTATCACCTATAAGGTGAAAGCTGAACTCAAATCTCATTCTTACATATTTTCTTGACTTGGCCCAGCCATTCACCAGGTAGTGTTTCCTATTTTATTATTTTATTTTATTTCATTTTATATTTTATTTGTCTGTGTGTTTCCTATTTTAAATATTGGACTTGGCACAGGAAAGATGTCAGGAAAAATATTTGAGGGCATTTTGTGTGTATCAGGAACCATAGTACTAGTTGCTTTTATAAATGTTACTGAATTTAATCCTCACAAATCCGGGAAGGAAGCAAATAAATCAGTCCAATTTTACTAAAGATAAAGCAGACTGATAAAATGACCTGCCTGTACAAGCCAGATTATCATGGGCAGAACTGGGATTTGAATCCATGTCTTCCTTATTTTTCTTACTATTCCACAGAGGAGGCTTCTAAAAAGCAGAGATCTGGGTTTTAAAAGATTAGGTAGAAATTAGGTATTTTGTGGGACAGTTAGGGAAAAGATTACCTGAGAAGAACAGGAGTGTCAAGAAATGTAGCAGATGTTTTAAAAGAATCAGAGGTTCATCTAAGCTTATATAGTTGTTGATTTTATAGTATTGATAATACTTGATTTGCAAAAGTATTTTGTAATATTCTTTATCTTTTATTAAATGTTCAATACCCATGCCTTTTTACTCTATTCCCTCTTAGTATTTTTTTAAAAATATTTTTATTGATTCAGAGACAAAGGGAGAGGGAGAGGGACAGAAACATCAGTTATGAGAGAGAATCATCGATTGACTGCCTCCTGCACGCCCCCAGTAAGGATCGAGCTTGAAACCCCAGCATGTGTTCTGCCCGGGAATTGAACCATGACCTCTTTGTTCATAGGTCAGCGCTCAACCACTGAGCCATGCTGGCCGTGCCCTTTTTAGTATTTATGAAATATATTTGTTATGCAATATATATTACAAAGAATTTATATGTTTTAGTACCATGCTTTTCAGATATGTCTTATACAGAAATTGTTTTTAGAATTCTTGGGTACCAGATGCAGTTCTTTTTTGAACTGGATGTATATATGTCCTTGTGCAAATTCCTCAATTTTCTGTGTGCATAAGAGGGGTACCAATAATGCCAGCCTCGATAATCATCTTAATGTTATACCCCTTGTTAAGAGAGTAGAAATTATATCAGAAATCACTCAGTTTTCACTAGCCAGTGAAATTATTTGCTTCTGTCCTATCTTTTCTCACTTCCTTTTACAATGGAAGCAATGTCTACATTATGTTTCTTCCCACCGGTGGATGTATGACTATAACTCCTCAGTGATCCCTTAGCACATGTTCAGCTATTCTGTTTCTATTTACATTTAAACATGTGTGTCTCTTCCTCTTGAAAAAGCAAAAACTCATATTCATCCAGTTGCATTTTTGCTTCCTTCCCCGTACACTTAAGTTGTCTGCTTCCTCACCTCGTATTCACTATACCCTCGTTATGCCACTGACACTACCTTGCCAGTGTCACCAATAATCTCCTTATTGCTAATTCTAGTGGATCTATAATCCTTACCTATAATTTCATTTTATTTATTATTATTTTTTTAAAAGGTGAGTAGAGCTTCAGTGACTTAAGGAGAAAGTTTGATGTTCTTAGGGCAAAAAAATTCATTAATTCATTGACAAATATGTCAGGCACTCCTATAATCGTTGAAGATTCAGTAGCTAATAATATGAATAAAAATCCCTATATTCTTGGAACTTCAGATAGGATGGGTTTTAGATAACATGACCAGGGAAGGCCCTCTAAGAACATGACTTTGGAGTAAAGACCAGAAGGAGGTAAGGGAAGGTTCCATGCAGATATCTGGGGAAGAGCAAGCCTGGCAAACTGTTTATTTGGTCTTAGCATAAATGCTTTTTTGTGGCATGAAATGTTTTTATAAAGATTCTTGTTCTTGTGGTAAAATGGAAAGCTGGGTATTTTGGGGTATGCTGTTGGAAATTGACTTACATTAGGATAAACTAGTATTTTTCACAATTTAATTTCATAGATTAAAGACAAAAATACTAAAGTTAATTTTATTTCACATTTTCTTAGAATCTAAATAGTCACATGCTTTTGTAGATGGACAATTTAGATAATGGCATCTTTATTCCATAGAGAGTTGTGGATTTTTCAAAATAAGTGGAACATTGGCTGAGGTAACATAGTACTACAGCTCTAGGAAACTCTTAACTTAGTGAGGTTCAACAGCTTTTTCAGGAGGAGGAATTTTACCATTTGTACTTACATCATCATTTCAGCAAAATGACTGATCTTTTGAGAGCAGTAAAACTATACATTCACTGTATACTATGCATTATATTAAAAACCCTAATTTATTTAAAGGAGAAAGAAGCTTTAAGAACATCTTTATGGGTTGGCTCCAATATTGGGGAAGATGCGTGTGATTCAGAAGGGGTCTTCCTAACTCGGATGGAACTCTATCTAGTTATAAATAGATTAGTATGATTTCTATAACTGGTTAGTTTTTTGAGAAACCCAGCTCAAAAATCTTCAGCAGATCATAAACTTGCTTGTAGTACACCTCCCTCTTCTTCTTTATCCCTCACAGATATTAGGGATTTTTAAAAGTACTGGAGACAAGGAATAGGCAGTGGCATAAGATTCATTGACATTTAAGAGCCCCTAAGGAATAGGCAGTGAGAAATATTTTTCTAAATTTTGTGGATTTTAAATTTCTTTCCTTGAGTATGACTATATTAATTACCATATGTGTATTGCTTATCATCTATAAGCATGAGAAGGAAACACTGTAGATCTAGAGAACATTTTATGATTTAATTTGGCAGCTCATATAGAGAATTGCAAAGGAAGAGGAATAAGCTCTTACTGGGCTTGATAAGGGCTCGATCTTTTGGAATGAGGGGGTTACATAGCAAGACTTGAGTAAGGTTTTGCCTGTATTGTCTAGACCTGAACAAATGCTAGGTCTACTGCTGAAAAGCATGTATGAGCAGTGGACAAAAAGAAGTGCCGAATTGACAGGTACCAATCTTATTCCTGAGTGTACACATCTCCCATATTGTTACCTCCCTGCTTTCATCCCCTTCCTGCTTGCTTAGGACCTAAAGGAATTTTCCTATCTCCAGTAGATAATACTTTTGGTCCATTCCAGCCAGAGTCTATGATCCTTTTTTATTGTGCTATTGATAATGTTATTGATGAAGATAGCATCCTAATTCCATGTCAGGAAAGTAAATGACAGGGTGTCATTTCCTAACCATTTACATGGGAATTTATCATGGGATTATTCAAGAAGAGAGAACCCAGATTTGAAATTTAAACAGCCATACAAAAAATAATTTGGGAGGGTTACTTTTTTAAAATGTCTTATTTCTAGCCATTCCCCCCTGACCAGTTTCAAAAATACTATGAGTTCCTGGTTGTTTAGTATTAGGAAAATCTAGCAAAGCAGAGTTCTGTAATTTTGCCATCTAGAAATAAAGAGTTACATTTTGATGACTATCCTTCCCATATGTTTACACTGCATACATATATTTAAATAGTAAGCCTCATACTGTACATACTGTTTTTCAGCCTACTTTAAAAAGCTGTATGAATAGTTTCCATGTTATTAAATATTCTTCTAAAATACTTTCAATAGCTGCATTATAATCCATTATATTAAACAATATTTATTTAACCAATCCCTATCATTAGATGTTATCTGGCTTTCAAGTTTTTGCTTTTATAAATTACACAGAAGAGAACCTGGCATAACTCTTTGAGTACTTCTCTGGCTTTTTTTTTCCTTCAGGGTAACAGTAGTTTCATGTGTATAGTATTTTTAGTTGTTTCACTGAAACATTTGCTAGAAGAAGGAGACTATTATTTATTGAATGCTCATTTACCAGATATTGTGCCAAATGCCTTGTAGTATTATATTTCATGGAATCTTTAGCTGGTTTCATCCCAGTGTTATAGGTGAAGAAATCTATATGCATATGTCTAAGATATTTTGCAGTAAGTTAAATGCACGTAGAAAATGTTGAAATGTTTTGTTTAAGCAAAAAACAGTCACAGGAAACAATAAAAACTTACATATGACGTTTTAATTTAATTTTGGCTTTGGTATATATATATTACAATAAGACAATATCTTTGTGTTTTACCTAAAAGGTTTTAGGTCTAAAAATTAATTGGCATTCTTAGTTTAGGAGAAAAAATGTGGATGAGTCCCTTGAAAATTTTGGGTTTTAGTCATATGACCACTGTTACAGATTATTTTTTTTTTCTTTTTTTTTTTTTAATTAAATCTTTATTGTTCAGGTTACATTTGTTCC
>NW_005364225.1:3283965-3331465 GCF_000412655.1 Myotis brandtii
CAGGGCGGGCGGAGGGAGCGGTTATGGCCCCTCTCAGTCCCGTTCCCAGAGGCTCTGCTTCTCAGAACCCCCGGAACCGCTGCAAACCTCGGAGGGAAAGCTGCCTTCCAACTGATGCCAGACACTCCCGCTTCTCCCGTTTGGGTCCGAGTCCCCAGCGATTCGCCCGTATCTGGAGCTCAGAGTCTGAGACTCCCCCCTGACCGAAAACGACAACCGCGCTCTCAGCCACCAGCCCGCTTTGCGCGCGCACCTCCGCACCTGAGTATTTTCCACACTGCGCCTCCTCTGAGCCTCGGTGTGCTGTTATTTTTCCTTCTAGTTGAAGAGTCTCTCCTCAGCCAGCTTTCCTGCGGTTCTGGGTGATGTCCGTTCCGTCTTTTAGTTGTATTTTTGAAGTGGTTGTTTGCGGCAGCAGTCTCCGGTGTTTACCTATGCCGCCATCTTGGTCTCTCCTCCACTGTTACAGATTATTACTTTGTAAATCACATTTTATGTTTAAATTAGAAGTGGGTAATAATTGTCTACTAAGTGAAAATGGTTTCCCTTCACTTAAAGTTTCAGGTATAGATTTTTCAAATCCTGCACTTGTAAGATCTAAGAAGTGAAAGTTGAGTGATATAAGGATAAAAAAATATAAGGATAGAGAAAGGTTGCAGAGGAAGGGTAGGAGCAGTGAGATGTCATGACTATATGCTTTTGCAGAGCTAGTTTAGACATCTTTGCCTATTAGCCCATATAATGTACCCTATTTTGATAAGTGGGATTGTTCTTCTTAGGACCTGGTATTTGTTATCTAATGCACTGTTTGTTTGTTTTTATCTCAGTCACATCGATCAGACAACAACATGGCAGGATCCCAGGAAGGCTATGCTCACCCAGATCAATGTTACAGCCCCCACCAGTCCACCAGTGCAGCAGAATATGATGAACTCGGCCTCAGGTGAGTTAGACGCTGTAATTAGACCACACTGAATAATGCTTGTGCATTGGTAAAACTTTCTGTGGAAAATAGTAATTATTCTTCTAAGAAAACTGGATCCTGGGTGATGGTTATTTTCTATCCAGTTTCACAGGGGAGACTTACTTATTTCAAAGTAACATACTACGTATATGCCAAAGCATTGTTTAGTCATTAATACATAAAGGGGCTGATGTCTAAAAGACAACAGATTTTAAAGTTTTAATTCTGAAGTGAGTATCTCAAATTCCTAGTTTGGTTAACTTTGACATGCTTGTGTCTGTGGTCTTAGAGTTGAAGGTTTCCCCCTTCCTTTTGTGGTTTGGATTGGAAATCAAGCTATGGTGTTCCTAACCCCCTACCTTTTAAAGCAGATATTTCTTCTATCTTGAGATTAACTGGAAGATAGTAACTTATAAACCCCAAGGCATTTTTCTTAGGTCTAGTATGTGTTATTGAGCATGTTTCCATCTTTTTCATAGGAGATAAATCTGAGTATAAATTTTTTTTTTTTTTGCCTCTTATTTGGCAAGTTACTTAAATCTGCTGTTTTTCTCATCTACATAATGAGGAATGACATTGCCCCTTCTTATAGAGAGGAAGATATTAAATGAAATGATACAGTACATATAAAGCTATTATTACAATACATTAATAGGTAGTAAGTAAAGGCTTATTTCCTTTTTCCCTAGTAAGTTAGATACTGTTAGCTTTTTTTCTTCTTTGTTATATGGGCTCAAGTTCATAGCTACTCCATTATGCATCTTTGTGCGTATTAGAAAAAGGTGACCCTTCCTCTGGGCAGATGCAACCCCATGCCTGGCATCAGGACTGAGGCATTTGGGCTGGATTTCTGACCACTCCTCTGCCTCCCACACTTTGTCCCCTTTGCTTAGTGCCCTGGTTTAAGGCACAGATGGCAACAGTAATTGGCAGTTCTCACCGATGTATCTTCATAGCTCATACATCTTCCCTATCCAACAAACTGACCAACTTAATATTATAGCTGCACTATAGATTTTCTTAGCAGCAGCCTTTGGAAAGGGATTGATGGAAGTGGGGAGGGTGATGCAGTTGGTTGACAGGAGGATTCCTTGACCTTAGAGTGTGCAGAATTTGAAATGTCTTTGCCCCTGAAGATGATGCCAGAGTGTTGGAATGTTTCTACTGTTCCATCACACTCTCCTCTTCCTTTTGGTGGGTTAAACACATTTCTAATGAGTTAAAAAACAGCCCAGCCGGCCTGGCTCAGTGGTTGAGTGTCGACCTCAATGTACCAGGAGGTCATGGTTTGATTCCTGTCGGGGCACATGTCCAGGTTGTGGGCTCGATCTCCAGTGTGGGGCATGCAGGAGGCAGCTGATCAATGATTCTCTCTCGTCATTGAAGTTTCTCTTCCTCGTCATTCCTCTCTGAAATCAATAAAAAAATATATTTTTTTAAAAAGAGTTAAAAGCTGAAAATGTAAATGTAGACAAGGTTTATGAATGAGATTTTCTTGTTATAAATTTTGTTTATATAAACTCTTGAAATAAGATTCATTCCTTAAATCTTCCATTTTAATTTATTTTAATAAGAATTCATTTACTTATTCTCAGAATCTGTTTTATGTGTGACATTTAAATTTTAAAAATTTAAAAGCAAAAATTATGCAAGTATTTATTAACTAATATTTTTACTTGGCAGCTTTTCTTTTTAATTATCAGATTTCCAAATACAAGTTATATTTATAGCTCAAAGAAGATGATTGAGATTATTCATTTTTGTCATGCTCCATCTAAAATTATACCTAAGAAATTAGTAACAAATAACTCCTACTCTCCTACTGGAAGAGTAGGCATTTTGCATCTAGAATGGTTAATTATTATTCTTTTGGAACATTGGGTGTTTTTTTCCTATTAAACTTTCTAATGGTAATGGTCAATGGAAATGGAAATCTTTATTCAAATTTATGTTCAAAATCAAAAGTATATATCAAATTGGTTTTAGAATATTTGCATATTTTATTTCCACTCTGAATTTTAATTGTAAAATATGAAATGTGTTCATTATATACTGCATATAAATTAGTAGGCATGCTTAACAGGTGTATTTTTTAAATTAATTTATTTACAGATGGCATACAATGTTATACTAGTTTCATATGTACAACAGAGTGATTAGACATTTCTATACCTGACTAGAGGCCCGGTGCACCAATTCGTGCCTGGCCGGCAGTCGGGGCCAATTGGGGCCAGCTGGCGGTGGGAGGGACTGTGGAGGTTGGCCAGCCATGAGAGGTTGGCTGTTGGAGTGCACTGACCACCAGGGGGCAGCCCCTGTGTTGAGCGTCTGTCCCCTGGTAGTCAGTGCACATCATAGCGACCTGTTGTTTGGTCCACCAGTCATAACAGTCGCTTTTAAGTTTTATATAATAAAAGGGTAACATGCAAATTGACCAAACGGTGGAACGACTGGTTGCTATGACACGCATTGACCACCAGGGGGCAGACGCTCAACGCAGGAGCTACCCCCTGGTGGTCAGTGCGCTCCCACAGGGAGAGCACTGCTCAGCCAGAAGCCCGGCTTATGGCTAGTGAGCACAGCGGCGGTAGTGGGAGCGTCTCTCGCGGCAGCGCTAAGGAGCAGTGAGCTGAGCAGTAAGGAGCAAGGGGCCCCGGACGCCAGAGGGTGCAGGCCAGGCTGAGTTCGCACACCCCCCCCCCACCCCCCACCACCAGTACCACCAGTGCATGAATTTCATGCACCGAGCCCTCTAGTTAAATAATAAGAAGCGTATTTATATGCCTGGCATTCTGCTAAGTTTATTTTGTACTATCTCATTTAATTCTCATAATGGTCATTTAGGTTAAGTGTTGTTATTAGGCTCACTTTACATATGAGAAAGCTTGAGTAACTTTCCCCAAATAACACAGCTTTTAAATGGTAGAAGCCAAGATTCAGACTCTGGTAGTGGGGTTCCAGAGCCCATGCTCTTAGTCTACATGTGACTAGGGTTAGGGTAAGTGACAGAGTAAAGCCTCAGAAAACAGATGGGATAGGATCTGTTAATGCACTGGAGGCACTATTTTAAAATATCAGTAGACATACTGGAGAACTCTTTCTACAGAAGGTGATGGGTGTGGGGATGATGTTTGCTTAAAGAGATTTTGTATATGATAAAATGGACACTGTACCTTAAAGAAGAAAGAGTATTTCACAAGGACACTAGAGGTCATTTTCTTTAATGGGAAGGTCAGACAGTATGATCAGTTAAGAAAGGAAGAGCCCTGGCCCATGTAACTTGGTTTCCTTTTTCTCATTTGGAAATTTAGATAAATTATGAAAGGTAGCCACAGGAAAGAGGATAATAGTAAAAAGCAAAAGCATGTAATCTAGAATTAATATAACTAATTCTTTTTTAAAAATTTTTTTTTAAAAACTTGATTTCAGAGAGAAAGGAAGAGAGGCAGAGAGAGATAGAAATATCAATGATGAGAGAATCATTGATCAGCTTGCCTCCTGCACGCCCCACGCTGGGGATCAAGCCTGAAACTCGGGCATATGCCCTGATCAGGATTGAACCCTGACCTCTTGGTTCATAGGTTGATGCTCAACCTCTGAGCCACACTAGCTGGGCATAACTAATTCTTAAGAAATTCAGTTGTTTTATATAGTTTATTTTGATTTGTTGATGATTAAGTTCCTGAAAAATGATTACTAATACGGAAACAAGAACCATTTTTGTGATTTAAAAATAGGACCAGCACATTTCATTTTAATAAAAGTTATAAATAAAATGTAAGGACTATGAAAATAAAAATGTTTATTTGTGAAATAGAAAAAAATAATTCAGTGAGAATGCCCAATAAAGTTGCAAATGACGTTAGCTTTCAATTATTATATCTTCTTTAGTACTGTAGTTCTGAAGTATTTCTTAAACCAAGTGGCACCTTCTAATATTGATGGATTCTTGACTTTGCTGCTTAATGAAGCATGCCACTCATGTCAGAGCAGCTAATAGCCTGTTTTATTCTGATTGTGAGAGCATTTCACACCATCTCCACTGGGGATCACTTAAAAAAAATGTTTTTATTTTTTTCAGAGAGAGGAAGGGAGAGGGAGAGACAGAACCATCAATGATGAGAGAGAATCATCAATCGGCTGCCTGTTACCTCCTGGTTCACGGGTCAGTGCTCAACTACTGAGCCACACCGGCCGGGCTGGGGATCACTTGATGTTAAGTGATTTGGTCATGATTTTTAACTTAATAATATTTTCTAAATAATATTAAAACTCAGCCCTGGCTGGTTGTTCAGTGGTTAGAGCATTGGCCCGAGGACTGAAGGGTTGTGGGTTCCATTCCTGGTCAAGGGCACATACCTCAGTTGCAGGCTTGTGTGCAGGAAGCAGCCAATCGATGAATGTCTCTCACGTTGATGTTTCTCTCTCTCTCTCTCTCTCCCTCTCTCCCCCCCTCCTCTTACCCTTCCACTCTCTCTAAAAAATCAATGGTAAAATATCCTCTGGTGAGGATTAAAAAAAACTTAGATTACCTGGGCAAAGCAGCAACATTTGGCAAATGGAACAATAGTTGTTGGCTGATAAATTGCTATTCTTTTTTTTTTTTTTTTTTTATATTTATTGATTGATTTCAGAGAGGAAAGGAGAATGAGAGAGAGAGATAGAAACATCAATGATGGGAGAGAATCATCGATCGGCTGCTTCCTGCACGCCCCCCACTGGGGATCGAGCCCGCAACTCAGGCATGTGCCCTTGGCCGGAATCGAACCTGGGACCCTTCAGTCCGCAGGCCGACACTCTATCCACTGAGCCAAGCCGGCTAGGGCAAATTGCTATTCTTTATGCTGAGTCTGTTCAGCTGGGCTTCTAAAATAAACACCCCTCCTCCTCTTAATACATCAGCAAAACAATTGGCTTGTACAATCTATTACATTTTTTAAAGAACTCATTTGTTCATTCCTTTAATGAAGAAACCCAAATTAATTGAAAGGTGGATGTATAAAGTTACTTGGTTTTTCAGTAGCTTCATAGCAGTATTTTTTATGCTGTTCCATTTTTGAAAAGATCATTTCAATTTGAGAATTATAGTATCCAAAATAATTATTTAAATGTCAAATGTGTTAGGGAGTATGATGTTCATATACTTAGTTATTTGCTTGCTTATTTCAGATTATTAGTTATTTGCTTGATTATAACCTGCCTTCTTAGCTTATTTTAGAAATTATATTATATTATACTTCTAATAAATTTTTTAAAATATTTATTTATTCTTTAAGGTCATTTTATACATCTTTCCTTACTTTAGAAGTATTTGACGTAATCGTTTCGTAAGTTCATTTGAATTCTGAAAGTTACTAAGGTTTTAGTGTAAATATCTGAACCTAATGAAGAAAAGGTTATAAACTTACTTCTTTTATTTTAACCAACAAACTAACTTAGAAGAGTAAAAGGACATTATTTAAAGAGTATAAAGAAAAAATGTTTGATATATTAGTATCATCGCCACCAGCTCTCTTAGATAGTGATGCTTAAAAATAGAAATGTCCCCGTTCAACTTTTTTTCTGTGATTATTTGTAGAATTTTGCAAACTTTGCTTTGGAGTAGAGAGGATGAGAAAGAGATTACAAATTACTTACATTTATGGACCAAATAAATGCCTGTTTTATTTCTTCTCTTGATAAGTGTTGGAATATTATTTTTGTCTTCCCCACTGATTTCTAAATTCTTCTAGTTACTCTATTGCTACAATAACTATGACTCATAGGAAGAATATTTGTGTGAAAGATTAAGATGCTAATTCTTTAAAAATGATATCCATAGACTACCATATATAGGCAGCATCAGTGAAATGAAAAAAATCCTGCAACAATAGACAAGAGTTTTCCAAAATAATATTTTCTTTTGATCTCAATAAGGTAAGAAGATAGTAAAACTTCTTATAGGTTAAAATTTTAACAAAAGGTCATTGCTGTATTTGCACATTCTAAAGCCTAAATGAGCTTAACAGAAAGCTAATCTTTTATAAATGTATTTACTGAAATTCTAAGCTATTAAGTTAAAATCTAGAAGTATCAAGTTGCACTGAAGAAAGTCTGAAGAGTTGTGTATTAGAAAGTTCTCAGAGCTTATACTTGGCCTTTTTCTCTAGGAAGTTCATTCAGCTGTAACAGACAAACAGGAAAATGATTTTTCACAAAGTCTCATAGTTTCACCTTGAGACATTTGAATCGTTTCCTTTCTAAAGCATTGATTCCACAAAAATGCCCTCCTTTGTACTCCGCATTGTATGCCACGGGCATTGAAGAGTCAAGTTAAAACAGCTTTTCCATATAATTATAACACTAAATGTTATGACAGACATATATACCGAGTGCTGAGGAAATAGATGAGGAACATGTGAATCAGTAGTCAGGAGAGTAGAGAAGACAGCTTTAAAAAGCCAAAGGTTCATTTATTTCTTCAACAAATATTGAATGCTCAATATATGCTAGGCACTATTCTAAATCCTAAGAATACAGAATATAATCAAATACATGTGTCTGATAGTTAAAATGGAAAGAGGAAAATAAACCTAACTTGTTAAAGGGAGATATTTTAGATAGGTTCTCCAGTGAAGGCCTCTGTAATTGATGTCTTTCGAGCAGAGATCTGAATGAACTATCATGCAGATATCTGGGAGAAAGGGGAGGAATGTGTCATACATAACACAACAGGCCATTCAAAGGTGCTGAGGCATGTTTGGGGAATAGCAAAGAATCCACTGCAGCTAGAACAGAGTTGGTGAAAGGTAGCACGAAAACCATATTATACGGGGACTTGTAAGTTTTGAACACAGAAGTGATATAATCTAAGAGTGTTGTTTGTTTGTTTTTTAAGTGGGGGGATTAGCCCAGTCTGGTGCAGTTTGGCGGTTGAGCATCAACCCAGGAACCAAGAGGTCACCAGTTGATTCCCAGTCAGAGCATATGCCTGGATTGCAGGCTCAATCCCCAGTAGGGGGCGTGCAGAAGGCAGCCAACTGATGATTCTCTCTCATCATTGATGTTTCTATCCCTCTCTCCCTCCCTTTCCTCTCTGAAATTAATAAAAATATTTACAAAAATAAAAGTGGGGAAATTAGTTAGGGGGCTGTTGCAATAACTCGGGAAAGGATGGAGATGGAAGTGGTGAGAAGTGGTTTGGATTCAGGACCTGAATTTTAATAGATAAGTAGGAGTTAAATTGCTGAAGAAAAGGAAAGGTAAAGGGAACAGTCAGTATGTGAGAGATCACTGAGGTCTGAAACCCCCAACACCGTATGACTAGTAGAATGGTGGAAAGATGAGACTGAAGATATCCACAAAAAATTTTAGTGTGATCAACTAAGAAATTTGCATGTTATCTATTAAAAATATGAATCTTCTCTAGAGTCCTTTTTTATGGAAGGGAAAACCTATGGGTTTCCTGTTTTTATTAGCTGATCATTTCATGTTTGAGGCCCAGGTATATTTTCTCATAAACCTGCCTTCTTATATACGAGTTTTGTAAGTTAAATATATTATTGCAACAAAATGGCAGAACTATTCTAAGAAAGAGTAGGGAACGGACTTCTTAAAAAAGTACCTACTAGTCCTGGCCAGCATGGGTCAGTGGTTAGGGCATCAGCTCCCACATTGGAGGGTCATGAGTTCGATTTCCAGTCAAGGGCACGTACCTGGGCTGCAGGTTTGATTTCCAGCATCAGTTGGGGTACATGCAGGAGGCAACCAATTAATGTGTATCTCTCACATCGATGTCTGTCTGTCTCTCTCTCTCTCTCTCTCTCTCTCTCTCTCTTTTCCCCCCTCCCTCCCTCCCACTCTTTCTAAAAATCAATGGGAAAAATATCCTCGGGTGCGGATTTAAAAAAAAATTAAAAAGTACCTACTGTAAGGCCTGCCCTATGTCAAGCACTTTCTACTTTAACCCTCTCAACAATTAATTTGAGTGTTCATCTCCATTTTCTAGACAAGGAAAGTGAGCATCAAGCAGATTAAGGAGTTTGCTCAAGGTTAGAAGGCTAATAAATAATGGATCCAAGCTTTGAACCAAGGTCTGTCTGAATCTAAACCTTTTACGGTTTTCTCTTAACTATGCTGTCTTTCTAGAGTTTAAAATAAGGCTAAAAGTATATTTAATGTATCAAAGGTGATCTATTTTTAACCAAGTAATCTATTGAATCGTCTTTTGCTATATTGGTAAAGTTTGAATTAATGGTAGGTAGTTCTATAAAGGAGTTTAATAGAACAAGTGAACCTTACTAGTTTTCTGTATTCTAGGTCAGTGATTCTCAAATTGTGATGGGTGGAGGAATTGCCTGGGGATTTGTAAAATGCAGATTCTGGTTAACTAGTCTGGAGTAGAACCTGAGAATTCTGCATTTCTAATAAGTTTTCACATGATGCTGATACTGCTGGTTCATGGACTGCACAGATAGAAAACTCTAGAATGCTAAATTTAAACCCATACAAGCGTTAATGATCTACTTTACTATTCCTATTTTTACTTTATTCTTTTTTTTAAAAATATATTTTATTGATTTTTTTTACAGAGAGGAAGGGAGAAGGAGAGGAATAGAGAGTTAGAAACATCAATGAGAGAGAAACATTGATTCAGCTGCCTCCTGCACACCTCCCACTGGGGATGTGCCCGCAACCAAGGCACATGCCCCTGACCAGAATCGAACCTGGGACCTTTCAGTCCGCAGGCCGACGCTCCATCCACTGAGCCAAACCGATCAGGGCTACTTTATTCTTATTATCTGTTGAAATAACCTTTCTAAGTACCTAACACATGTGAATCACTTTATCATTTAATGAGAGCTTATTTAATATAAAAATCCTATAAAATGTTATAAACTTTTTTTAAAAATTGTGATTTATAAAAGCACAAACTGAGGATCTGAAAGATTGTGACTAGACCAAGATCAATCAGTATTCTTGCCACATATTTCTTCATTACTTTTTAAAAATGTATTTTTATTGATTTCAGAGAAGAAGGGAGAGGGAGAGAGAGAGATAGAAACATGAATGATGAGAGAGAAACACTCATGTCCCACACTGGGGATTAAGCCTGCAACCCGGGCATGTGCCTGACCGGGAATAGAACCATGACCTCCTGGTTCATAGGTTGATGCTCAACCACTGAGCCATGCCAGCTGGGCTAATTTCTTCATTATTTCAGCTCAACAAACTTTGATTGTATTTGGTGGCAGTGCTGAGCTCCAGAGATACCAAGACAAAACAAGTCAAAGTGCTTATTGCAAGCCTTAGAGCCTGATTTGGGGGTGGGGGTGTGTGTTTAGGTAAATGATTAGGGTACAGTGAAGCATCTACTATGAAGGGGACATGAGCACAGTGGTTGGGGGCACAGTATGCTAGTGAGCAGAGTGCAGGTAAGTAGCAGTGCCAGAATACCCACCTAAAGCCCTCATATGTATGGGCCAGAGTAGTCTTCATCTACTACATTGTTCATTGTGGTCTACAGGGAGTTTGGGCTCATCAGCATGTTCTAGTAGTTTGGCAGAAGAATCTTCTAGCTACCTATAAGACATGGGAGAACACCTGAACTCAGGGTGGTGGGGAGGGGATGAGCTGGCCATCACTCTGAAGCAGGTTTTATAAACTGCTTTTCTTCAATAAATGCATTTATACACACTTGTCCCATGCTTGGTGACAATAATATTTAATTGTTGTACATTACAGCATTTAGGAATCAGGGTTAAATATATTTTAGTTCCTGTATCATATTTTGAAAAGTCTAATTCTGCAGATCAAACTATTACAATCTGACCTGGTGATAGTTTCTAATGTTGCCATTTTGTCCTGAGCAACCTTGCAAAATTGAATATTTCCATTCTTGAAATAAAAGAACTCTTTTTCTCTATTCTAGGGCAGAATGATAAATTCTTCACATAATACTACCTGGTCTATATTTAACTCAGTGTGGAAAAACAAAGACAGTCTGCAGTTAAGCATCCAAAAAATCAAAAGTGCAATTTCAGTTGATAGGTGGAGAGGAGTTTTACTGGTAGGATAGAGTTGAGAAAAGCTTCACAGAAATACCATGAGTATAGAATCGAATTTCAGTGGGTAGAAATAGTGGAGGCCAGGAGGAAACAGTCTGGGGCTGCGGTGCATTGGGAATGTCTATGGAGGTAAAAGTCCATGACACTGCTAAGTACAGGCAGACCTTGGATATACTATGTGTTTGGTTCCATACCACTGCAGTGAGGTGTGTTTCAATAAAGCAAGTTCTAATCTTTTTTGGTGTAGGGCCGTGGTCGGCAAACTGCAGCTCGCGAGCCACATGCAGCTTTTTTGGCCCCTTGAGTGTGGCTCTTCCTAAGCCTTAGGAGTACCCTAATTAAGTTAATAACAATGTGCCTACCTATATAGTTTAAGTTTAAAAAATTTGGCTGTCAAAAGAAATTTCAATCGTTGTACTGTTGATATTTGGCTCTGTTGACTAATGAGTTTGCCGACCACTGGGGGCCTTGCCTTTTGTAAAAAAAACAAAAACAAAACAACAACACATCTGTGAAGACCAATAACGTGAAGCGCAGTAAAGTGCCTGTACTGGACAGACAGGAGTGAACAAGCCATGCAGCTGGGAGGACTAAACATGGAATGAATTACTAAATTACTTTAGGCAAAGCCTTCTTGAGGAAGTGGCATTCACATTGGGGAGGGATGAGTAGAAGTTAGCAAAGTAGGAAGGGTGGATAGATTTCCTCCAGGGAAGTCCTAGAGAGAGGCGAGGAGAAGTTTGAAGGACCAAAAGAAGACTGAGTCCTTAGGAGGGGTTTGAATAATAGTAATGAATGTTTTCAGGACCTACACAGGTCTATGTAATGCCTGACTATAGAGGACCTTGAATGACCCAATAAAGATTTGAAAATTTTTCCTGTGGGCTCTGGAGAGCCCTAAGTTAGAGAGCTACTTCCTCAGAGGAGGTGAGGCAAGATGATCTTGGCGCACTTACAACATTTAATTTGCAGTTGATTAAGACCAATTTGGGGGCTGCTATTAAAAATTAGTCATAAAAAAAAATTAGTCATGAAAATGTGCAAGTCCACATTAAAGTCCACATATAAAGTTTTATTTGAGCAATTGCTATTTTGAAGTATGATCCACTAAAATATTGGACATACTTTGTGATGTCTAGTTGGGTGGAGAAGAAAGACCATTGTTGACCCTGTGAGAAGCATTAAAGATGTAGGAATAACTGAAGCTATGGGATTTCATCAAAGTTCTAGGAAGAGAAAACTTTTTTTAAAACACTACTTTTGATTAATGTTTGTCATATTTGCAGTGTGGTTCTTAAGAACATGGTTTCTGGAGAATTAGAACTGTCTGGGGTTGAATTCCAGCTCTGCCACTTACTACCCTGGGCTGAGTAATCTTGGGCAGCTTTTCTGTGCTTGGTTTCCTCATCTGTAAAATGAGGATAATAATAGTTCCTGTGCCAAGGGGCTGTTAAAAAAGTTAATATTTGTTTACAAAGACCTTCGAACAATGCTTTGCGTATAATAAGAACAGTTTGTGATTCAACATAAATGCAAAAGACCAGAATGTCAAAAAACTGAAACTGATCAGGATTAGATACCTTTACAAGATCATTGCATCTATTTTTCCAGCTCCTTGCATTCTAAGGAAACCACTTCATAATCCTATACTTTGAACCACTCATCACGGTGTGTTTAGTAAACTTTCAGCGTCCTAGAGGTGACTTCTTTATTCCTGAATTGTGGGACAGGTGAGAGGGAGAGATTGATCATCTAACTTGTGGTGTAATCAAGACTTTCTTGTTTGATTAGATATTGCAGATGGTTGTTAGTCATTACTAATGCAAGAGTGTCCTTAAGCAAGAGCAGGAAGTTGAGTCACCTTCACTGTTATGACCTGGAGTATTTTATTTGTTTTTAAAATATTGCAGGAATCAGTGTGGGGCGGGGGACATCTGTAATACTTTAAACAATAAAGATAAATAAAACAAATATTGCAGGAATTTAGTATTTTCTTTAGTAGATAAGTTATACAACTAGTAGTAGTAAATCCTATATAAAAATTTATTTTCTCAAGAATAGGTAATTCTGATTTACGAATTATTTTAGTTATAGCCTACCACTCTTGCTTATCCTAATTCAAATGTCTTACCCTGTTACATCTCATTGAAATGCTGACCTCTTTCTTACTACCTTCTGTGTTTTTAAAATATATATATATATATAGATATTGATTTCAGAGAGGAAAGGAGAGGGAAAGAGAGATAGAAACATTAATGATGAGAGAGAATCATCAATTGGCTGCCTCCTGCACACCTCCCACTGGGGATTGGGACTGAAACCTGGGCATGTGCCCTGACAGGGAATCCAACTGTGCCCTCCTGGCTCATAGGTTGATGCTCAACCACTGAACCATGCCGGCCGGGGCTCTCACTGCCTTCTTGATTCAGAGCCTATTTTTTATTTCTTCCTTTTTCCCAAAAAGACTTTGATACGTGGTGGCCAGGCACGATATTCCAGCCTGGAAAAACTCCCATATATTTCCCGTGTCGAAAGGCCTACCTTTAGTGTGTGTGGATGTGTTATGGGATGAAAATGTTTATTGCCTGCTTTGACTTGTCCATGAGTTTGGAGAAATTGGTATTGCCCTTTAGTTTTGGCAATTCCCTTTAGGTATTACTCGTTCTTTTCTGGTCAAGTTTGAATGATAAAAACAAAATGGACCACTGTACCTCATTCCTTGTATCTGTCCACTCCATACTGGCCTCAATGTTTCACCTGACTGGAATGCTCATGCCCCAGATCATCACATCCTTGGACTTGGATTGTGTTGGCTCTCAGCTTGAAGGTCTCATTCTCAGTGCACCCATTCTAGGTCCACATTTCTAAAGACTGGTTTTAAATATTTTATTTTTATCTTTTGCATTCGTGCTTCTTTTTCCCCCTTTTCACTTCACTTATCCTTAGCCAATATTGTATTGTACCTATCTGTTTGTCTTACTGGCTAGGACATAAGTTCCATGAAACAGAAACTATTTTGCTATTGCTATCTCAAGGGCCTAAATAAGTGCTTGAATATAGTAGGGGCTCAATAAATACTTCCTGAATAAAAAGAATTTGCTATATCCAGTACCTTCTGTTTAAATGGTACCAAATAATAGAGAATCTGAATTTACATGAAAAGAATAAAACAGAATATTTTGTTTCATAAACATAAATAAAGGATTTTAATTGAATTTCATTTTGATTGCATTAATTTCAGCCAACATTTATTATAACCCACCCTTTCTGAGTAGTAAGCACTCTACTAGACAATAAAATAGAAAAATGCATAATATATACTCCTGTGTTCAGATATTTCACAGTCTAGCCTGGAAGAAAACACTGTAAGTTAGATAAATTCAAGAACACTTCTGTTACCAGGTAAAGAATATTAAGTTGGTATTTTAGGTCAATGTTCTCAGAGTGAGCTCCTTAGACCAGCATCAGCATCAGCATCATCTTAGAATACTCAGGCCCAACCCCTTACCTACTGACTGAATTAGAAATTCAGTTGGGGTATCTGTTTTAACAAGCCTTCCACATGTTTCTGATACATACTTAAGTTTGAGAGCCACTGTTTTAGACCATGTTTTGTAAATAAAAAGTTTCTACTTACATTTGCTTCATTTTATATACTCCATATTGGAGAAATTATAATATTTATGACGCACTAACATCAGGATATATATTGGGCTCAAAGGCATCAATCCCTGTGATGTCTCCTCTTATAAATTTAGTTTTGTGGGAAGCCCAGATTTCCCCCTTGAACTTACTGACCTCACTCCATTCTAACTCTAGTCCAATTCAGAAAATATATCATTCTTGCTTTTCCTGCTTTTCATGGTTATTCAACAGTTAGCTTAGTTTAACATGTTTATTTAGTCATTAAATTTCTAAGGACTGTTAAAATTTAAAAAAAAAATTTCCCCTAAATGAAGCCCAGATCTGTATTATTTTATTTAATTCACATTTAAGGTTGAAGATTTCTTTTTAGTTTCCTTTTTCTAATATTAAGGATTCACTTGTGGTTCAAAGCTGTTAAATAGTAATCTTTCCTTATTTACTCATTTGCCTTTGGTCCATACTTTTCCTTTTATATAGAGAAAACATCCAATTTTGGACCTTTCTTTCCACATAACATTATACAGGGGTGGGCAAAAGTTGGTTTATAGTCGTGGGTATACAAAACACAATTTATTCTTGTAATTTATTAATTATTGTATTATTTATTTGTATTACAACAAAACCTACTTTTGCCCACTTTGTATTTTTGCCAGAGTGGTAAATGAAAAGCATAAATTAATATATAAAGCATTCCTTTCTGTTTAGCATAGACATTTTGCTTTAAATGTGAGTGATTATAAAATTAATTGTATGGTAATCTATTTTATATGCATATAATTTAATTCTTTAATTAGAAATGTAGGAAAATGGGCAGCAATTACTACACTTTATTTTAACTGGGTTTGTCTCTCCTTTATATCTTCATTTCTAAAATTAATGCATTTATAGGTTTGTTTTTTATTGTTTAGGTCTATAAAAATAGTATTGGTAATAAATTTCCTGAATTTAATTTTAAAAATTCTCACCCAATGATATGTTTATTGATTTTTGGAGAGAGGAAAGGGAGGAGAAGGGAAAGAGGTGGGAGGAGAGAAATATTGATGTGGTAGAGAAACATCTATTGGTTGCCTCCCATATGTACCTGACCAAGGATCAAACCTGCCAACTTTTGGTATACGGGATGACGCTCCAACCAACTGAGCCACAGGGCCAGGACTTAAAGTCCACTATTTTTAGTAAAATACTAAATACTTAATGGTTTGTATGTGATAAATACTTGATATATGAAATATAAATATTTAATGATTTAAACTTGTATATAAAGGGATAAAGTCACTATTCCACTTTGAATTTAATGCATAAGTTTTCGGAAATGTATTTATATCTTTGGGAAGCAGTGTATTCTTTGGTTTAAAATCAGAAGCTCTGGATCAACTTTTTCCTCTCCCTGGGGCAAGTGACCTTTCTGAGTCCCTGTGCTCCATCTGTGTGACAGGGATAAGAACAGTGCCTAGCTCGGAGAGCCATTCTGTAGATTTAGATGTGATATTGTCACCATTGTGGATGGCAGTGATGGAGCCAGGAGTGACAGAGGTGCTGCTGCCCTCGGTACCCCCAGGAGTTGTGCCTTGCACTGCTATAACAGCAAAACAATTTAGAAACAACTCGGTATCCAATACTGCGGAAAGGGATGGGATAAATGAATTCTAATATCTCCATACTGTTAAGATCTATAAAGCCATTAAAAAGAATGAGAGACCTATGTGTTCTATGAAGAAAAGATGCCCATACTATCTTAAGTGAATAAAGCGGTGTGGTACAGGTAGAGCATGACATCAATGGGTGTGCATATGTTGTAGAATGTGCACAAGAAAAATCCAGAACCTATCGCAAAATTGAAGCTGTTTAGTTTCCCCCCTGGGGAGTAAATTATAAGACATTTTTGCTTTTTTTATTTTGCATTTCTGCAATTTTTAACATTTTTGAAATTTACATGTTGTAAAAATGAATACAGTTACGAACACAGAGTTTAAGGAGTAAAAGGCACTGGATTAATAACATTCACATATTCTGTTTATAAACATTAATTGAAAATAGTATATGTACTACATAATTTTCAGCTCATTTATAGAAAGTTCAAAGTATTACAAGGCAAGACATTTATCCATTAAATATTTATTGAGCAATTCCTCAGATACTAGCCTACAAGTTAAAATATGAGTGACTTGGTCGTTGCCAGGAGGACAGACATGTAAACAAGTAATTATAGCGTTATCTGTTAAATGTTAATACAGAGTAGAAGAGGAAAGTAATAATTTTGTGTGAAGTAATCAGGGAGGGCTAAATTGAAAAGGTGACACTTGAGCTCTCTCTCTTGCAAGATGAGTACATTCATAAGGGGCAGGGCAGACTGTGATAACCACAACAGTACATGCAAGGAGGTGGCATAGTTTTGGGAAAAGTTGGAGTGGTGGTGGGAATTGGGTGTGTGAAGACTTACTAAGAAAAATGAGTCCAGCTGACATTTTCCTTTTAATGGGAGAGAGCAAGAGACACAAACGTTTTTAAAGGCATTGAGTGACGTATAAAAGTTGATTAGGTAATATTGTAAGAAGAAAACTGTGGTGGTGTTGGATAGAAGACACTGGGATGGGGCAGGAGCTGAGAACTCAGGTGCCAAGGAAGGAAGCTGTATAGGGTAAGGCAGTGGTTTTCAACCTTCCTAATGCCACGACCCTTTAATACAGTTCCTCATGTTGTGGTGACCCCCAACCATAAAATTATTTTCATTGCTACTTCATAACTGTAATTTTGCTGCTGTTGTGAATCGTAATGTAAATATCTGATATGCAGGATGTATTTTCATTGTTACAAATTGAACATAATTAAAGCATAGTGATTAATCACAAAAACAATATGTAATTATATATTCAATATGTGTTTTCCGAAGGTCTTAGGCGACCCCTGTGAAAGGGTCGTTCGACCCCCAATGGGGTCGCGACCCACAGGTTGAGAACCGCGGGGGTAAGGTAAAAGAGCTGCTATCTATTGATGGCTGAGTTCTTAGAGATTGACTAGAACATGTCAGAGAGAATGTAAGTGGCATCTACAGGCTGAAGTGGATAAGCAGATAGGGGTGATGCTATTTTTTAAAGGTGGAGAATCACCACGTATTCAGTCAGGCTTGGAGGCTATAATGATGTCTACTGGAATTGAGTTGAGGCTTCCAAAGGCATCCAGTGACTTATTCATCACCATATTTTAGGAACTTAGAATTTTAGTTCTTTTCAAAAGGATTTTGCATTTGAGGCATCTTCATAATTAAAAGTGGTAACAAACCACTAGTAGTCAGTTTTGGAGGTTCTACCTTCCTGTGGGGAAATAGAGCCCAGAGTGGCCATGAAAGCTACTGAGAAAAGTGGTTTGATTTGAACGTGTAAGAGAAGTTTGCTTCCATTCACCTTTTAGTAAACATGGATGTCTTTCAGCAAATTCCAACTCTGGGCATGGTTAGCATTATGTATAGAACTCTACATCCAGGCCTGGGGGCAGGTCTTGTCTTCCCTAGTGCAGCGGTTCTCAACCTATGGGTCGTGACCCCTTTGGCGGTCGAACGACCCTTTCACAGTGATCGCCTAAGACCATCCTGCATATCAGATATTTACATTACGATTCATAACAGTAGCCACATTACAGTTATGAAGTAGCAACGAAAATAATTTTATGGTTGGGGGTCACAACATGAGGAACTGTTTTAAAGGTCCAGAAGGTTGAGAACCACTGCTAGTGGCTTCTCTAGGATTTCACGCATCTTTGTGTTTCCTAACCAGATTTTGCCCCTTGACAAAGCAAATCTTTTGATAACAGTCTAGTAACAAATGGGTCTGTTCCTGATACATATGAAACCGGTCCAGAATTAGGGCTTTGGGTCCCATGGGCTTGTGTGAATGGTCTGTTTTACCAAAGTTACTTATTCAGCATCACTCTTAAGTCTGTCTTGGACTATCAATGTAGAAAGAAGGAACTTGTGTTTTTACACAAGAACCCTGGTCTTAGATGTGGGACATGAATAAAAAGAAATCTATATATATATAAGGCTAAGTGACCGACCATACGACCAACTGACTGGCTGGTACAAATGACACGCACTGGCAATTTAAAAATAAAGGTTGACTCGCACATGCACAATACATATAAAGCTCTTGCTGACGCCAATCACATGCGTGTGTTTCGATCTGTCATTGTCAATCATGAATTTGGTTGTTTTTGTTGACATTCTGAAGCTGAAAGAAAGCGGCGTCATCGACAGAGTATGTCTGAAGACCAACTATTGGCACAATGTACCTCTGAAGCTGAAAGAAACCGACATCGTCGACAGAATATGTCCGAAGAACAACTATTGGCACAGTGTGCCTCTGAAACTGAAAGAAGCTGGCGTCATCAACAGGATATATCTGAAGACCAACTATTGGCACAACATACCTCTGAAGCTGAAAGAATGACGTTGTCGATAGAATATGTCTGAAGAACAACTGTTGGTACAGTGTACCTCTGAAGCTGAAAGAAGCCAGCATTGTCGACGGAATGTATCTGAAGACCAACTATTGGCACAATGGAATATTGTTCTGGTTCTCTAAAGCTCACAGTGAACAGTCTACCTAATACTTTATTCCTGCCCTTTTGGCGTTTTCTCCATGAAGAATTATTAAACACATAATGTTGTGGAATCTCCCAATAATATAATTACGCACATTGGAATCTTCTCTATGCAATAAGAACCAAGCCATCAAAGTTGAAGAGCGTGTGACGTTAAAGTTAAACTTGTAAATATTTCACAAGGGAAATTAGTCAAGCACTCTGAAAGTGTTTTTACTCTTAATGTGGTCTACAGGGAGATATTAGAATAAGTTTAATCAATTTATCAGTCATTGTTTTTATCAATGTTGTTTTTATATCATGTTTTTGTTGTTTTTATATAATCTTTGTTATATCATGTTTATTTATTAATCAATTTATATATTATTTTCATATACTTTTTACTAATGTTCTTTCATCTCTGACACTTCTATTATAGAGAAAGGGTGAAGAGTGATCTTAAAATATTTCTTCTAATTAATTTCCTTCAATGTGCACGAATCCGTGCACCGGGCCACTAGTGTAGTTATAAAGAACAACGGCTCAGGAATTAGGCTGCTGGGTTTGAGTATCACTTTAACACTAACTAGCTTTGTGAGGTTGTACCAGACTGAACCACTCTGTGCCTCAGTTTCCTCATTAAAATGTAGATAATACTGCTGTGTCTGTCATTGGTTGTTGTAAGGATTAGATGAGTGAATGTATTTAGTATACTTAGAATAGCAACTGGCACACAGTAACACTCAATTCATGTGGGTCCATTGATAGAAAAATTTTAGGCATTTACTCAGACTCTATTTCTAATTTACACGCCTCTCCAGACTCCTGGTGGGGAAGGAAAGTGGAAGGGGGAAGAATAGGAATTGAGGAGGAAATATGTTTGAATGTAGTAGTTTAATAGCTTTTTTCATAGCTATTATGTACCAAAAGCAATTGTCTAGCTTCCATACCCTCACAAAGATAGAAAATCTTAGACTGGCTATGTTCTTTAGTCTTATCTCCCAGACGTTTTTCCTCACTCCACAGCTGCTTCTGAGAAATTTGCCTTCCAACAGTTTTAGCACTTAACCTACCCTGTTTCAAAACTGACAAACTTAAACTCCCAGCCACAACTCCCACCTCGTAGCAACTTTTGAGCTGCTTAAAAATAAGCTTTTTTTTTAAACTATAGTTTTCTCTATTATAGTTTCCTTGGTGTGAGCCCATCACATAAATAATGGAAATAAATGAAGCTTGGCAGGCTTAGCTAAAGTGTGCTTTATGTTAAACAGACTGTATGATATTTCAGATATTCTGAAAACACTCACATGTATTTCTTGTTAAAGAACCTTGGAGTCCCTAGGAAGGTACTGTCACAAAACTGGGTTGGGCAGGTAGTACCTGAGCTGTAACACTCTGTGTCTTGTATTAACAGTAATAATTATTATTTGGGTCGTGACTTCCAAAGGAATTTTTTTGAAAATCTGATTTTTTTCCATCTGTGTCTTTGGGGATGTAGATTTTATTATTTGGTAGTTTCTTTTTAGTGGAGAAGAACCTGCTATATAGGTTGTTTTAATGAATTGTTTTATTCAAGGTGTATTTTCTTTTTTAATTAGTACTCCCACTTTTTTTAGGTGCACCAAATAAAAACCAACCATGATTTTTTTTCTGTATTTATAGGTACTCTTCCTGATGGATGGGAACAAGCCATGACTCAGGATGGAGAAATTTACTATATAAACCATAAGAACAAGACCACCTCTTGGCTAGACCCAAGGCTTGACCCTCGTTTTGGTAAAGGTTCATCTCAAAACCTTTCTAGTTATTTTTGATTATAATTTTTTGTATGTGAATTTGGGAAGGTACTTTTAAATAAAATTGCACTGTTTTGTAGTATTAAAAAATGACTGCTCACCCAAGTTTTCTAGTACTATTTTATATCTTTCACTTTAAACTTGAAAAAGTCAGATCTAAGTCAGCTTTTTAGGGGATTGAGGGAATGTTGTGGTGGCTGACTAACTAGAATCACTGTTCCTTTCACATTTTTGGGAGACACAGTGATTTGTTTAAAATTATCTTTCTACAGTAATAATCAGGCTGTCTTACTGCATCTAAAACCTGGATACCAGCTTTTGTCAGTGACCTGGTGTCTGCTTATGCTTAATTTCAGAGAGTAATGAGTACCATTGTGTGGCCGGGTATTGTAATCTTTTCTGTCATAAGTGGGGGGTTGGGGTACCCTGTTGCCCTAGAAATAAGACCAGTGACAGCATTTTTCCCTTTGCTTCTGGCCTTTTTCTTTCTTTTTTTCTTTTTTTTTTTTTTTTTTTTTTTAAGTAATGGTCCTTTGTTTTACATTTAGGAAACAAAAAGCAAAGTCATATTCCTCTCCAGATCACACGACCGAATCACTAATTTGCACAAAGGAAAACTCTTACAAATGTGCACATTTTGATAATAGTACAAGCGCTTTAATGCCTTTTTATCCAATTTTTTTTCACTGTTTTCAGTTTCATCAGTTAGGTTTCTGAGATTTTTCCAAAGCCATGGAAAAATGACTCTAAAAAGCAGCAGATCATTGTGGTTTCGAAGTTTTTGTCTTGGACTGAATGCAGCTAAATGAGAACAATGTGCAGATCACTGAGTAGGTCAGACTGAGGGGACACGGAACCTTTGAAGCTTTACAGGGGTTGACCTAACAACAACTGTGGGGCCCTTATGGGAAAGAGGAATTAACTCTGTGAATGCCATCAAAACACAGGGTTGGGGGGGTGGGGGGGCGCGAGTGAACAGCCCGGAGCTGGTTGGGTAAAATTAACTTCCCTGCCAGGAATGTTATGAACTGTTCTCCTATGTCTTTATGTATACCTTTAAGCAACCCCAACATTGGGGTTTGCCTTAAACTGGTCAGCTTTGTGGATTGCACCCCCTATTCAAGTAAAGTCAAAGGTGGGATCAGGGCAGAGACTGTCGTTTTGACAGATATTCGGCTTGCCTTAAATGCTACCCTCATGAACTTCAAGACCTATTTGGGTGTTAAAAAAGTTACATGGCATGTTAATAATTTGCAACTTCAGATTCTGTTTAATACTTGAATAAGCCCTTGTGGTTGAAACAGGAAACCGAGTAAGGTAGAGAATTTAATAAATGTTGCCATTTGTATGGACTGGAACGATAACAGCCATGTTTCCTTAAATCATCTTTAATGAATTCAACTTGTCCACATTTTGGAAACTTTTCTAAATGGTACTGTGGGGTTTTTTTTTACCCTCCACCCCACCCCCAACACAGGGTTATGAAAGATGATGATTAACTCTTAGCTAACGACAGAATCAGAAATTGGAACACAGTTGTTTTTTAAAGTATTTTCAGTTAAACAGTGAAATAAAACAACTTGGCTGTGAGCTTAAAGTAGATCCATTAATTACACACACAGCGTGGTCTTTTGTTTTAATCAGAGAAAGTATAAAAAAATGCTTCCTCCCTACCTCCAACACATACACACACACAATCATACAGTTAGATATGCCAAAAAGAGTTTCATAAAATTATCTTAGTGCCTTTAGTTTCCCTTTTTGGGCCCACTGTGTATGTGTATTCCAGACAGGCTTGACAACATGCCAAAAGCTTTTTATTTTGTAGTCCAACTTTTAATCTGTTCCAGACCTTTTCAGTCAGAGCTCAAGTGTAACTGGAAGGGGGCAGGAAAGAAAAAAAGTGTGGGTTTTTCTGCTCTAGAGTGACAGGGAATAGAGACAAGCTGTTAGCTGCTGAATTTGAACAAGTTTTCCTTGAAATCTGAGGTTCTATAGTGGAGTGTGTTTTATCTCTGCCAAAAAAATATAAACTATCCCCTTTCTGACCTTCTGAGCCATGCAGACACAAACAATGGTATGATATTGTTTTATGGTTTTGGAGTTTGCTTTCCTATATACCCCAAATCTGTATTAAAATGTTTGCCAATTCTTAGCTTAAATTAAGTTGACCTGTGTCTTTTAACCTTTTATTTAGAATGGATGATACACCCCCGTATATATAAGCTTAAATTTATCACTCAGCTCCTTCAAATACTGGTCTCTTGTATATTTCTATTCTTTATCAGATGCTTTAGATTATGTTGGAACAGTTAATCAGTTCTTAATATTTCACATGAAGTTAATAATCCATATATCTCAGGAAATTAAATAGTAACTTGTGGATTGGTTCTTTTTATTTATTTTTAATTTTTTTTGTGTGTTAAAAATTTAAAATTTTATTAGAATCTTAAAAGTGATATTCTCTAGGAGAGGGTCACACCGATAGGAGAGCCAGTAGACAACAGGGAGAAATTTCTTTATCACAGGTAAACTTTACCCCTCTATTGAAGTTGTCCTTGCTCTCATTTCACTCTCAGCAAGTCAGAAATTTTATAAAAATGCAATATATGAAGTCAGTGAGTTAATAGGAAATACATCTCCCCAAATAAAGGTCCATTTGTCTATTTAGAGGGATCATTCTCTGCATTATCTTGCCAGGAGGGCTAAGCCTTGTGCATAGGTAGAAACCCGAGGCATTCAGCTGCAAGGTAATTTAAGAGAAGCCAAGTAAAAGGAATTTTGAGCACATCAGTAAGGTTGATATGGGAAGCCGTGGGGTCATCCAGGACTGGTTCTGATTTTGGAACTCACCTTTCCTCACCATTGGTCTCCTTTGCTGCAGCTTTAACTGAACAGTGGCTATCAAGTGGAAAAGGAATTGGACTAGAAGTTGGTAAACCAGATTTTGATTTATTCTCTATCTCTTCTTAGCTATGTATCTATACTACCCCTGATTATTTAAAGGAGATTGGATTGGTTCTTTTTAATCTGATTTTCTTATTTAACATTTAAAACCAATATTATCTTTAACATTTATATTATTTTAGAGAATTTATTAATAATTTGTAACAAGTCATGAAGTGGCAATAAGGACTCACTGATATTTTTGCCTTTGGGTGAAAAAAGGAGGGCTCTTGTTTGCTTGTTTTTACGGAATTATATTAAGAATGTTTTTAAACTTGTATTAAAGAAAACTGATGCTTAAGCATTATGAAGGCCATTACATTATTTCATATAAACACTCTTTTCCTAGAGATTTTATACTTGTAAACATGGAGTCTCAGATATAAACATTTCCTTGTATGTTGTAGAATCACTGTTTTTTATGATACAGTCATATGAATATTTTTCAGTAAAAGCCCTAATGAAAACACAAAAATATTAGAATTTCTGTTCTTCAGAATAAAAGATCTACTCCAAAACACTGATAGTCAATGAACTGATCTTTAATGTAATGTTGTTGTTCCGATTGTTTATATAAAAGGACATTAAATAGTGTTAGCAGTCTGTGTTTCTGAAAATAAGTACTGATAATACCACTGGGATAAAGACATTTTTGGTGTAAATAAAGTATTGGAACCAGAGTTTAGACTAAAAGCATATCTTTTGCATTTTAAAGGAAGTAATGAACAATCTCGTATGGCAAAAACAAAATATCCTTTAATTCCTAATAACAATTCTGTGCCTAGAAATTCTGTTCATGGAACTGTCAAAGGTGATTAAAATCCAGATGTTGATTTTGGTCCTTTGTTTCAATTTCACAAAACTTTATATGTTGTGTGTGTGTGTGTGTGAAAATATTAAGAAATGAAATTAAAAGAATATATAGTAAATATATATGTGTATAAGTAAATATATGTCTATATATAATTTAAGTTCTAAAGCCAAAAGTTGTTCAGCATATCTTATCAAAGTTAAATATTTTCCATAAATAGAGGTTTATTACAATTTTTAACTTTAGACATTCATTAACCTTTCTTTTCAAGACCAAATATTTCTGATAGTTATTATGAGTAATATCTTTTGATGAAAGTGCTCCTAATGACCAGTTAAATACCTAAGTCTGTTCTGTTAGAGGTGTGAAAAAGAAAAACACTAAAGGCTGTAGGAATTAACTCTATTAATGGAGTCTTGTGTAGATAGAATGTCAACATCTAATCATTTGAATTTTATTAAAGTAAATTTCTTAATATCCATGCATTAAAAAAAAGGGTGTTTTGTGTTTTTTGTTTTCCTTACCCTCTTATAATCTTTCCTAGTTATTGTCAGTACAGTATTTGGTTGTGGACTATATTATTAACTACTTACAATGCAGGAGGATGGGGGGGGGGGAGATGTTTCACTATGATTCAGGTAAGAAGAACTGTTGCTAACTAAACATTTTTAACAGAAAAGCCTCACAAAATTTGGCCCTGAAGAGAAATTTATAATTCCTCTAACCAGTATTTCTCAAAAGAGGAGGGGTGTATCCTGGGCACTGCAGGACAGTCAGCATCCCTGGCCCACTAAATGCTGTAGTGCCAGCCAGTCATTGTGACTCCCCATAATGTTTTTTTGTTTTTGTTTTTTTAATGCTGGGAGAAGTAGGGAATATTGCCCCAAATCTGAGCTCCTCTAAGATCTAGGGAAATTATGACCAATCCAAGGTTATATAGTTAAGTGACAGAACTAAAATCTGAACTTGATCTTTTGTACCTAGACATTTTAAGAAATTAAATTTAGTTAATCTTTCAGAAATACACCCAACTCACCAATACTAATATATGGAAATTTCAGATGGAAAAAGATGACTGTGGTTAATGTATTTACTTAAATACCATATTGTAACTCATCTTGAGGATATTGCTCAAAATAATGAGTTTCTAATTACAAAAGAGAATTAATTATACAGTGTGTGATTAGAGCAGACTGTGATGCCTCACCTCTATCATAGTTTTAAGAGATGTCTCCCAACCTCAGCTTTGACCTCTCCCTTGACTGGGAGCTTACCACATTATAAGGCAGTGCATTCTACTTCAGGAAAGTCCTGTTGATCAGAAAGTATGTGCTTCTTTATTACCCAGAAATTCACTTCCCTTCAAACTTATGGATAGAATTCTAATCCCAGAAGCATTCTTTTCTAAGTGTGATTTCTCCATTTTTTTTTCATGTGTTAAAAGTTCTGAGTACTGCCCTAACCGGTTTGGCTCAGTGGATAGAGCGGCGGCCTGCGGACTGAAGGGTCCCTGGTTCGATTCCAGTCAAGGGCATGTACCTTGGTTGCGGGCACATCCCCAGTGGGGGGTGTGCAGGAGGCAGCTGATTGATGTTTCTCTCTCATCGATGTTTCTAACTCTCTAACCCGCTCCCTTCCTCTCTGTAAAAAATAAATAAAATATATTTAAAAAAATAAAAAGTTCTGAGTACTGTACCAGTTCACAGTTCACTCTATTCTGAATGCCTTTCATATAATGTTCCTAGTGTACATTATCTAATGAGAAAAATAGTTATGGCATTTCTTTGACCTGGCATTTTATTTTGTGCTCCCTCCAAAAATCCAGTTTTTTCCATTTACAGTTAGAAGTTAGCTAGCATTCTGTTTTCTACATGGTCGTTATATACAGTGTGGAACAAAAGTGGGTTTACAGTTGTGAGTACCTGAAAGAGTTTATTCTTGTATTATTATTTATTAATTATGTTATTGTTCATAAGAACAACTGTAAACCTACTTTTGCTCACCTCGTAATGTACTGAATTCAAAAGAATTAAACCATGATGTAGAAAAATTTACCTACTCAATTGGGAGTTAAGACACTCAAGTTCTACTAACCAGCTTATTCAGAAAGATACCTGACTTCTCTTGATTTAATTGGACTCTCTGTAAAATGTGACTGGCTGGATGCTTTTAAGAATGTTTTCAGTCCTTAATTTAATACAATATGCTAAATTATGAATTCTTCAGTGACTGCTTTGGGTCCTGGCTTGAGGTAACTTCTCAATAACCTATGGATTTGAGTTCATTGAGGTTTCAGAGATACTTTTGAACTATTTATTGTACCATTTAAGTTTAGCTTTTGGTTCTCTGGTCGCAGCTGGGAATTACTTTTGAAGAGGAGACAGGGAAATCTTGCAACCTTTAATCTAAAGATAAGCCTTATCACATGGTGAGTATGCCCAGGCAAACATCTGAGGGGGGAAGGGCAGAGCTGGCTGGAATAGTTTATCTGTGCTCTCAAACTCTCGGAAGCACATAGGAGTTTAGACATGCTTACAGTAGCAGGGTTCAGCTTGACTGCCTTAAAGATGGTGCGTTTTGGTACGCTTTATATAGTTGCGTAATAGCCTGATGTAAGCTGATTTGAAGTATAGTTCTAGGCTATGGGCTTACTCGAAGCCAGATTTAAAACATACTTTTAGAGATTATTTCTAATTGTTACTCTCTACATTTTTTTTTTACTTGAAAAACAGGCGCTTACCAAAATGAATATTTTAGTTTAACACTTGAGGTTTATTCTTTTTATTTTATTTTATTAAATTCAGGAGGATGGTGCAAAAATAGTTTATCAATCATGGTAAACAATCTCTCCACTACTCGCCAAGGGTGAGTAGACATGTTAATGGAGTTAAATTAATATCTAGTTTCTACTTGACCGTGGTTCAATGATGCAAGTAATTGTATAGCAAAGAAATATTTTTGTATTTGTTTATAAAATTTATTCATATAGAATTTTTTAAACTTTAAAGGGTAAGATCACCAAAGTCACTGAATAATCATTTACATTAATGGTTTATTTGTTACTAAAACCTTAACATAGTTTTCTTTTAAAAACAAGTTGCAAAATATATTTAATAGCAAGTATCTTATAAAATGTGCTGAAGAACCATTTGGTGATGCCACTTTGGTGGCAACCCAGAGATTTGGATGCAAGAAGCAGAGAAAGCCATTTATAGACTTCCCGAGAGATAAGTCAAATAGATTTCTGCTGAAAGTAGACCGGTTCATATTTTTTGTTTTGTTTTATACTCATTTTGTTCTGCTATCCTGGTTGCTGAGGTCATTTTAGAACTCATTCTGGATTTGCTTCAACTTGGAGATTCTGCATTACTAATAGTATCCTACTAAGGATAGAAACTATTTCAGTATTTATTTACTCACTCAACTAACATGTGAGTGCCATTTGTGTACCAGGCACTAAACTAGCCATCAGGGAGAGGGTTGCATGCTACCAAACAAATCATTAAAAAATGTATTAAATACAATGACGGATAATAAACAAGGTGTCTTGTAAGGGAATAATGTGGGCTGGAGGGAAACTGCTGGAGCATGTGTGGTGAGGGAAGGCTATTTCGAAGAGGGACATGAAAGGATGAGAGATAGCCAGTCATGCTCTAGACCAGTGATGGTGAACCTATGACATGCGTGTCAGAGATGACACGCGAACTCATTTTTTTTAGTTGATTTTTCTTTGTTAAATGGCATTTAAGTATATAAAATAAATATCAAAAATATAAGTCTTTGTTTTACTATGGTTGCAAATATCAAAAAATTTCTATATGTGACACGGCACCAGAGTTAAGTTAGGGTTTTTCAAAATGCTGATACGCCGAGCTCAAAAGGTTCGCCATCACTGCATCTAGACTGTATAAAAGGACCATTTTTGTGCTTCTCTGTAAAAATGAAGATATGCATCTCTTCTAAATTATAACTTCCTGTGAAAGCATTAATAGTAATAGATTACATGTAGTCATAAATAAAGCTGTTATTAATGGAACTGTTTACTCACTAACATGAATTCATGATGGCAGGTTTATTTTAAAATATAATAAATACCTCTGCTTAAACCAACAGTCTCATTATCTGAACTTTCTCTCCAAACTAGTCTTTAAACTTGATTTTCATAGTACAGGGGGAAAACATGGCTGTACTCTGGACAGAGCGCTTGAAAGCTAGTTAGAACACTTTCTCCCTTCTCCTCCTCACCTCATTTAGCAACCCCTGAGTCCTGCCCCATAATGCTTAATGAGGTGATGAGGAGAAAATGTTCTCTTGAATTTTTTTTTAAGCTCTATCCATAATTGTATTGTTTGAAAAAATACCATTATAATGAATTTTCATGCCAGTCTTTTGATAGAGAATTGAAGAAAGAAGAAATTGACTGAATAATGATGTTATTTATATTTTTTAAATAATTTAAAGATTTTAGATACAGTAAGTCATGGATAGGCTAATTGATATAAACAAGAGTTAAGTTTCTACGGCATCTCATCAACATTATAACAAAATGACATTGGTTATTCAAGGACCTGCTGTACTTTTAACCCAGTTTTAGGGCCCTGGAGGTTGGTGCTTGGGAAGGGAGAGAAGTGCAAAATGTGACAAAACTTAAAGTCATAGAGGAGGTTAGGATTGGGTTACCACATAATGCAAAAAACAAAACAAGATACTGTACCACTTTATTCCCAGTGGGATGGCTAAAATCAAAGAGACAATAACAAGTGTTGACTAGACTGTGAAGAAACTAGAACCCTCATACATTGCTGGTGGGATAGAAAAAGGATGCAGCCACTTTGGAAAATGGTTTGGCAGTTCCTCAAAAAGTTAAACATAGCAATACCAAATGACCCAGCAAATTCCATCCCTAGATATATATGCCAAAGAATTGAAACCATATGTCCACACAAAAACCTGTACGTGAATATTCATAGCAGCATTATTCATAACAGCTAAAAAGTAAAAACACAAATGACCGTCAATCTATGAATGGACTGACAATGTGGTATAACCATAAAATGAGATGTTATTTGGCAGTAAAAAGAAATGAAATGCTGATACCACAACATGGATGAATCTTGAAAACATGCTATGTGAAACAAGCCAGTCACAGAAGGCCATATATTGTTTGATTCCACTTATAACATGTCCAAATAGGCAAATCCATAGAAACAAAGTAATAAGTGGTTGCCAGGAACTGGGGAAGAGGCAATTGGAGTTGCACTGCTGAGGGTATGGGGTTTCTTTTTCGGGTGATAAGAATGTTCAGAAATTAGACAATGGTGAAGATTATAGGAGTCTGTGGATACGTAAAAACGATTAAAAGTGAATTTTATAGTATGTGAAATATCTCAGTCTCAGTAAACTTATTATTTAAAAAACCATTCCTGGGCATGGTGTTGTCATTTAAATATATAGCTCTATTAAGTGTTGGTAAGCATCTTTTGCACATTGATCTTCTGCTCCTTTTGTAAGAGACAGATTTTCATTGTGAATCAAATAGTAAGAATTTTCACTGGAAAACCATCATTTTATATCTAAATATGTATATAAGTTACCAGATAGTAGATGATTCCTTCCCTTAGATCATGTAGTAAACACTTAGCTAGTAGTAGGTGCTTTTTAAAAAAATATATATTTTATTGATTTTTTTTTTTTTTTTTACAGAGAGAAGGGAGAGGGATAGAGAGTTAAAAACATTGATGTGAGAGAAACATCGATCAGCTGCCTCCCGCACACCCCCCAACTGGGGATGTGCCCGCAACCAAGGTACATGCCCCTTGCCAGAATCGAACCTGGGACCCTTCAGTCCGCAGGCCGCCGCTCTATCCACTGAGCCAAACCAGTTAGGGCTTTTTTTTTCTATTTTAAGACTGATAGATGGTCTATTAGTTTGTGTTTTTAGAAAAGCATTCATTTCTTTTAACAAGTGTATTATTTTATAGTCTTAAGTACCCTTGTAGGTATGGGAAAATCTAAAATTCGTTTCTAAATGTTATGAACAAATTAATATAGCCATGTTAATATGTTAAAATGCAATGTCTGAGACTTGATAACATAGACCAGCGACCGGTGTGCCACAAGAATTTTTAAAACATGCCATACCTGACTATTTAGTCAGAAGCACTGACCTCTTTTCCCTTAGATTGTCAAGTAAAAGAATTATAACAGCCAACACAACAATAGCCATCTGATATGAATGAATAAAAATTCTACCTATTTTTTTGTCAGATTGACAAAAAAAAAAATAAACCCACATTTTTTTGTGTGCAGTAGATTTTTAGTAATTTTTGCCATAAGATGAAAAAGGCTGAAAATCACTGTATTAGACAAAGTAAGGAAATGCTTTCTTTTGTTGTGGGAGATTTGTTATAAGATGTTTTAAAAGTTCAAAAATTATTTCTAATTTTAAATTTATACTTAATGAGATTACCAGGATTTAATTTCTTATCCCAAACTTTATGGTGGATTACCAGATCTGTAGTTCTTTGCAATAGTCCACAGTTGAGGTTACAGATTATATAAATGTAAAAACTGTCTGAAGTTTCAGAACTCAGATGTTTAGAATGAAGTTTCAGAAGAGATCCATGGTGAGGACCTCCTTTGTTGTTGAGAAAGGTGGTCTCTTATTTTTCAGTAATTGCTGAGTGGATGGTTTGCTACCATAAAGCTGTCAGGATTGATTTGTTAAGTAAAACTTGAAACGGTTGCTATTTCATAGTCCAGGCAGCACAGAATCTGTATTTTAAAGCATATGGAAATTTTAAAAATTCTGTCATACTTGAGGGATTTATACTTGAGGGATTTTTTTTTCCTCTTTACCTTTTAGAAATTTTATTAAAACTGGAAACATTGGGATTTCAGCACTTGATCATGGAGGGGAAGAAGTTGGTAATGCTGTTCTTTTCTGGCTGCCCTTCCCCCTTCCCCCAGGAAACAAAGCCTGTTTTGTTTCATGCCTGCTTGTGAGGTCTGCTGCACCCCATGTGGGTGCACAGCTCTGCGCTTTGTTGAAATGCTTGAGATACTCAGAAGGTAAAGAACAGGATGCTTCTGGAGAGGGATAAATCTGCTTCAGTAGATAAACAAGACTGTTTGAATTGGTCATTTAAGTGAGCTCTTTATATGGAAACCTTGTGGCACTGCTTGTATCCATAGGTAACAGCATGTAGGTAAACACAGCTTAAAGCGCTCACCATTATTAGCCAGAGAGGCTGTTTCTGTTGCATATTTTGTGGAAATTTCTGTTTAATTCTGCAGAGTTGTTCCTCCTCCATCTTGTAATGTCCTGTTTTTCCTTTTATGTGGTTTTGAATAGTCAGATAAGCTTAGATTTGCACCAGATTTTACCAACCGCTTCAGTATGTGATCACTGTCATTAATGATTACTGTTTATGGTGTCTAATCCTCGGAAACTAGTGGGAAGCAGAGGATATTTACCTCTTTGTTTTCATGCAGTTTTGTTATTGTCCAGTTAGATTTCACAAGGAATATATATTACTTTTATTAACTTATTAAATGCTGTATTACTTAATAAAAACCCAGTGTGGAAAGCTGAAAATGTTTCTTAAGACATGAAATGTTTGAGAATGTATTGATCTGGAATCTGTTTTGAAATCATGTTTTACAATTCCAATAATCCTCAACTTACTAATGAGCTATTTCCTAGCAGTTATTTTTTAAAATTTTTATTTATTTGCTTACAAGTGAAAACATTTCCCCCCAATATATTTTTTTGCTCTAGGCCTCAATCTATGAGACATTCAATGTATCTGGTAGATTCTCAGATCAGCCCCTGATTCATATTTAATTCATATTATCACACTTGACATAGCACAATGTATAAAACATCTCTCTGGGGAAATATGTTGAATGTCCTGGAATGCCAGGAACATGTTTCATCAAAAGAGAAGGATTCCTAAGGGGGTTGAGCTAAGGCTCAAGCTCCACCACCCATTTTTTTCCAGTTAGATCTTCTAAGAGATATGTTACACATATCTTTTGTGAATCATGGAATACTTTGAAACTATGAGTTGCATAGTAAAGTGGGAAGAGGGGAAAGGGAGCTATGGGAATTCAAGCCAGGATGATTATCTGTAGGCATACTAATCTTAAAGTTTAAGAAGAACTATTCTACAAAAGGGAGGAGACTAACATTTATGAAGTATCTACTATATTCAGGATTATAATAGACTAGAGGCCCAGTGCACAAAATGCGTGCACTCGGGGGGGGGGGGGGGAGTTCCCCCTCAGCCCGGTCTGTGCCTTCTCCCAGTCCAGGAGCCCTCGTGGGATGTCCGACTGGCAGCTTAGGCCCGCTCCCCAGCAGTCGAAGGGAGTGGGCCTAAGCTGGCAGTGGGACATTCCTAGCGCTCCCGAGGAGGTGGGGAGGCTTCTGCCACTGCCGCTGTACTCGCCAGCCGTGAGCCCGGCTTCTGGATGAGCAGCGCTCCCCCTGTGGGAGCACACTGACCACCAGGGGGCAGTTCCTGCATTGAGTGCCCCCAGTGGTCAGTGTGCATCGTAGCGACCAGTCATTCTGCCGTTAAGTCGATTTGCATATTAGTCTTTTGTTATATAGGATGCCTTACATATATTACTTAATCCCCAAAATGACTCCAAAAGGGAAATGTTTTTTTGTTTTGTTTTTGTTTTTTTAAATTAAATCTTTATTGTTCAGGTTACATTTGTTCCTCTTTTTTTCCCCCCCATAACTCCCCTCCTCCCAGTTCCCGCCCCCCCCCCCGCCCTCACTCCCCACCCACTGTCCTCATCCATAGGTGCACGATTTTTGTCCAGTCTCTTCCCGCATCTCCCATTCCCCTTTCCCCCCCAATAATAGTCAGTCCATTCCCTTTCTATGTCCCTGATTCATTATAATCACCAGTTCATTCTGTAAATCAGATTATTTATTCACTTGATTCTTAGATTCACTTGTTGATAGATGCATGTTTGTTGTTCACAATTTGTATCTTTACCTTTTTCTTCTTCCTCTTCTTAAAGGATACCTTTCAGCATTTCGTCTAATACTGGTTTAGTGGTGATGAACTCCTTTAGCTTTTCCTTATCTGTGAAGCTCTTTATCTGACCTTCAATTCTGAATGATAGCTTTGCTGGATAAAGTATTCTTGGTTGTAGGTTCTTGGTATTCAGCACTTTGAATATTTCTTGCCATTCCCTTCTGGCCTGCAAAGTTTCTGTTGAGAAATCAGCTGACAGTCGTATGGGTATTCCCTTGTAGGTAATTGAGACTCTTTCTCTTGCTGCTTTTAAGATTCTCTCTTTGTCTTTTGCTCTTGGCATTTTAATTATGATGTGTCTTGGTGTGGTCCTCTTTGGATTCCTTTTGTTTGGGGTTCTCTGCGCTTCTTGGACCTGTAAGTCCATTTCTTTCACCAGGTGGGGGAAGTTTTCTGCCATTATTTCTTCAAATAGGTTTTCAATATCTTGCTGTCTCTCATCTTCTGGCACCCCTATTATTCTGATGTTTGTACGCTTGAAGCTGTCCCAGAGGCTCCTTACACTATCTTCGTATTTTCGGATTCTTTTTTTATTTTGCTTTTCCGGTTGGGTGTTTTTTGCTTCTTCGCATTTCAAATCTTTGACTTGATTCTTGCGCTCCTCTGGTCTGCTATTGGGTGTCTGTATAATATTCTTTATTTCAGTCCGTGTATGCTTAATTTCTAGTTGGTTCTTTATCATAGCATCGAGGGTCTCATTAGTTTTCGTGAGTCTCTCCTCAAGTTTATTGGCAGCTTCTAGCACATTTTTGCAAGCCCTCAAAATTGCGTTTTTCAGCTCTATATCCTCCATTTCTGTCATGTTTTTTTGTCTCCGCATTTTTTATGCTTTCTTGGTGCACCCCCTAGTGGTCTTTGTGCGCAGTCTTGTTCTAGTTAAGCCTTGATTGTTGTAGTTAAAACTAGAGGGATTTGACCACCAGGCCGACTGGCTGTGAGAATCAGCTGGGGGAAAACTTCTGTCCTCTGGGGAGGGGCTAATCTAGCCTTTGCCTGAGGCGATCCGGCAAATGGCTCTGCGCAGGGCTTGGGCGGGGCGGGACCAACAGGGCGGAGGGAGCCGTTATGGCTGCCCTCAGTCCCGTTCCCAGAGGCTCTGCTTCTCAGAACCCCAGCAACCACTGCAAACCTCGGAGAGAAAGCTGCCTTCCAACTGATGCCAGACAATCCCGCTTCTCCCGTTTGAGTCTGAGTCCCTGGAGATTCGCCCAGATCTGGAGCTCAGAGTCTGAGACTCCCTCCTGATTGAAAACGACAACCGCGCCCTCAGCCACCAGCCCGCTTTGCGCGCGCACCTCTGCACCTGAGTATTTTCCACACTGCGCCTCCTCTGAGCCTCGGTGTGCTGTTGTTTTTCCTTCTAGTTGAAGAGTCTCTCCTCAGCCAGCCTTCCTGTGGTTCTGGGTGATGTCCGTTCCGTCTTTTAGTTGTATTTTTGAAGTGGTTGTTTGCGGCAGCAGTCTCCGGTGTTTACTTATGCCACCATCTTGGTCTCTCTCCAAAAGGGAAATGTTAATATCCCCAGCTATCCAAGGGTTGGCAAAAATAGGTTTATGGAAAATTATTCAACAGGAAAAATTATTCAGTAATTAAATAATACAGGAATAAACTCTGCTTTGCATATTCACAACTGTAAGCCTACTTTTGCCCACCCCTGCAGTTGAGGAAACCAAAAATTAGATGAATTACTAAATTGGTGTACTCAATTCTAGTTGTGGTTTGTTGCCTCTACAGGCTGTGTTTTTTATATCATACTATGATGCCTGTCAGTTGTGCATCTAATGTTGGTGACAGGTAGATAGATACAAGCAATTGTATTAAATGAGATTATTGATTGGTGCCTGACAAATGTTAGCTCTCAATTTTTGGGGGCCTTTTTCCCATGTATTCCCCTATAAAATACTAAACTATAAACCATAGTTATGAAAGTTTTAGCAATTAGTTCTTTGTAAAGACATTTCATAAATAAGTCTGGCCTTTTTTCCACATAAAAGATTAATTAAGGCTTTGATAGTATGGAGCAGTATGTCTGTCATATTTTGACATCTTTCTCTGCTCTGCCAGACAAAATATTTGAAAGAGATAACCAAAAAGACATAACTGGGTCACAATCTCTGTAGGTCAGAAAATGAAACTCCACAGAGCAGCAGTAAGCAAGGGCGGGGCTAGGGGCCTGCCAGGCGTAGGGGCCAGTCGGGTCCTGCGGATATCAGGAACTCAGAGTTAAGAACAAAGGAGGAGGGACAGAAACCCTGTGTAGAACCCACTGGCCCTAGCCTAGTACAAAAGCAAGGACCACATGTCAGGTCACGAATTTCGAGAATCAGTATACAGACCATGTTATTTTAACCACATGCACTTACATTAGATCCCAATAGTAAGTTAGCTTTAAAAAAAATGGCTTGCCCTATCAGCTATTAAAACATAAAAGTTGTAATTAAAAGTGTTGTGCCTAATATAAGAGTAACACACATAAAGAGTAAGATAGGAAATCCAAAAACAAAATAACTAAGGAGATTTAACTGTTAAAGATGATTGGTGGAAGGATATACTTTCCATGAGTGGTGTCAGAACTAATGGATAGTCATGAAGAAAGATAAATTAGGCCCCTTCATACGGTCTAATTCCAAAATAGATTGAATTGCCAAAGAATTAAATTGATAAAGTGGAACCATATAGTTTTTAATTTAAAGATTGATGAATTCCTCATTCACCTGGGAGTGGAGAGACTATAGCTCAAATTTCAAAATATATTGATGAATTTGACAACTTAAAAAATAAACTTATGGAAAAAATAAGCAAACTAAAAAGATATAATAAGCTGAGGGAAATTAGTTTTTACTTACATATGACAAAGGTGTTTTTGGTTTTTTATCCCTAGTATATAAAGGTTGTCTAAAAAAGGAAAAGGTAATTCATATAAAAATTCAAGTGGCCCTTTAAAATGTGGAAAGTGACCAAGCTTCTATAATAAGACAAAGCAAAATACTGTGAAACCATTTCTCATCTTTCAGAATGGTAAAAATCCAAGACTGTGATGGATAAGAAGATACTCTTCATATATTACTTATTGAGCTACAACAAAGTACAACCCCTATGAGTACGGGGAATGGGAGATGACTTGGCAATGTTACTTATGTTTTTAACCAGTGACTCAGCAATCTCTCCAATCTAGGACTCTACCCCAAAGATACAGTAGTAGAAATACAAAAGTATGTATGTCTGAGCTTCTTCTGTATGGTACTCTTTAGTAATAGTGAAGACATAGTAGAGAATTGGTTGAGTGGAATACTAATCAACTATTTAAAAAAGAAAATGGGAAAAACCTCTATATATTGTTTTGGAGTGAACTCACGTATACATTATTCTATTCTTTAAAATCTAAGCAAACACACAGCAACTTCTTAGATATATGTTAGTATCCTATGAATACTTGACTCCACTTCGCCCTTTTCTATTTAATAAGCAAAATGGTAACAGTTATCTCTTGGCGATAGGAGGATGGTGGGTGGGAAGTAGAATAAGTCTCTAAAATTCAAAAGCAAACTCACAAGTGAACCATATATAGAGTTGTTGGCTGAGTCACGCAGAGAGGAATTATTTCAAGTGACTTTTAACCACAGTGATCTTACTATTTACACCAAAAGAAATATCTGAAGGACAAAAAAATGACTCAAAAAAATTGGAAACTTTATGAATCAGTAGGTTGAATTTTAAGGCATCTGAGGGAGGTTGCTCTGTAATTTTTCTTCTAGTATCCTTGGTTCTTACTTATGTCTTGCTGGACTCAGAAGAGTTGGTCAGTCTAAAGGGAAATGGGTAGGATTTCTGTATTGTTGTATCTTAAATAGTTAAATTTCTGCCTCAGTGAATACTCAACTTAGGAACATTTTAATAGTTTTTTTTAGCACAAACTTTGTGCCAGACCCTGTGCTAGGCACTAAGGATATATATGTGATTATCTCCCCACTCCTGTGGCACTCCAGTCTAAGAGAGTGTATACAAATTTGTAAATAAAAAATTACAGTCCTGTGAGAAATGTCAAATGGAAAAGTCCTGAGGTAAGACAGTTCTTATTGTTCATAACGGACTCTGGGAAAGACTGAGGAGGAAGACTTAGTGTTTACCAAGTGGCTTCTGTGGAACTGAAATAAAGAATAATTTACAGGAATTCAGTAATAGAGTAGAGGATTCCAAGACTCAAATAAATGATCGGTTATATGAGGAAGCAAAAAACACCCAATCAGAAGAGCAAAAAGAAAAAAGAATCCAAAAATATGAAGATAGTGTAAGGAGCCTCTGGGACAACTTCAAGTGTACCAACATTCGAATTATGGGGATAATTTGAAGAAATGACAGAAAACTTCCCCTACCTGGTGAAAGAAATAGACTTACAGGTGCAGGAAGCATAGAGAGTCCCAAACAAGAGAAACCCAAAAAGACCCATACCAAGACACATCATAATTAAAATGCCAAGGGTTAAAGACAAAAGCAGCAAGAGAAAAGCTGTTAGTCATCTACAAGGAGCACCCATATGACCAGCTGATTTCTCAACAGAAACTTTGCAGGCCAGAAGGGAGTGGCAAGAAATATTCAAAGTGATGAAAAGCAAGGACCTATAACCAAGATTACTCTACCCAGCAAAGCTCTCATTTAGAATCGAAGATCAGATAAAGAGCTTCACAGACAAGAAGAAGCTAAAGAAATTCATCACCAAATCAGTATTATATGAAATGTTGAAGGGTATTCTTTAAGAAGAGGAAGAAGAAGAAGAAAATGATTGATATATATATATCCCTAGCTGGTTTTGCTCAGTGGATAGAACGTCAGCCTGCGGACTGAAGGGTCCCAGGTTCGATTCCCAGTAGGGGGCATGCAGGAGGCAGCCGATCAATGATTCTCTCTCATCGTTGATGTTTCTCTCTCTCTCTCTCTCTCTCTCTCTCTCTCTCCCCCCTTCTCTGAAATCAATAAAATATATTTTTTTTAAAATATGAACAATAAAATGACAATAAATACATATCTCTCAATCAACAATTGAACCTAAAAATTAAAATAAAAAGTATAATGAACAAAATAAACTGATGAATAAAAGAATCAGAGGCATGGAAATATGGAACAGACTGACAAGTCTCAAAGGGAAAGGGGCCAGGAAGAGATTAACCAAAGGTCTTAGGCATATATGCATTACCAATGGACACAGATAATAGGGCAGTGAATGCCTAGGGTGAGGCGGAAACCAGGTGGAGGTAGACTATGGGGGAAGAAAGAGGGACATCTGTAATACTCTCAACAATAAAGATTTTTTTAAAAAAAAGTTTAATTTGAATGTCTGAAAAGGTGATACATTATTCTTAACATTTTCACATAATAAAACTTCCATCTGCTTACCGAGATTACCACAATTCACAGTGTGGTTGTATCAGTGACTGAAATTCACTAGCATAAGAATCCAGTCCATTTCTTATTGTTAGATGGTGTAATGTAGGTTCAACTGAAAAAATAGTGACTACCTGGGCTGTATTGGGGGTATCATGGTGTTGAATGAGACAGATCTCCGCCACCCAGATGTTTGTAGGCTTATTTTATTTTTAGCATGCATCAGATCATTGTAATATACTTTATTATAAGTGTACTAGAGACCCGGTGCATGAAATTCATGCACGGGTAGGGTCCCTAGGCCTGGCTGGTGATCAGGGCCGATCTGTGGGATGACCGGCGGGGTGATCAGGGCCCCTGCTCGCACCCACTTTGACTGGCCTGGTGTCGCCCACTTGCTGCCACCGCCCCCCCCCCGCCCCACTGCTGCCGGTCGGGGGCTGGAGCAGCTCCTACATTGAGCGTCTGCCCCCTGGTGGTCAGTGAGTGTCATAGCAACCCATCATTCCACCGTTCGGTCTATTTGCATATTAGGGTTTTATATAGTCTATAATAATAAAAGCATAATATGCTAATTAGACCAGGCAGCCGAACAACCTTCCAGACATCCTTTCAGACAACCTCCCAGATGAAGCCGGGGCTGCGAGGGCCGAAGCAAACCGCTGTGGCTGCGAGGGCCGAACCCCTTGTACGAATTTCGTGCATCAGGCCTCTAGTAGTTATATATTTTAGGATATATTACAGATTGATAATATTTTTTAATCCTCACTTGAGGATATGTTTATTGATTTTTTTTTTATATCCAAAATGTGTTTATTGGGATGGTTTCCCACTCATCTTGATTTGAGGTGCTTTTAGTGCTACTTCCTTCTGAAGGAGCATCCTTCTGTAAGCCTTGCTTTTCCTCCTGTTGGCTGACAGAGCACAGTGGAGCAACCAACGCACACAACTACCGTTTGTGCATGGCTAAAGACGGTGGTGATTTTATAGCTTCCTGGGCACTTCACATCCATGAAGTAGGAATTGGGGCTCTGCACCAAGCGCTTCTTGTGCTTCCTCTTCTCCTCTTCTGGGGAGGGGTGGAGGAGATCCTTGGCGAGAGGCATGTTGTCGTGGGGAGGTTGTCACCGCCAGAAAAGCTGTTTATTGATTTTTGACAGAGAGGAAGGGAGAGAGAGAGAGAGAGAGAGAGAGAGAGAGAGAGAGAGAGAGAGAAACATCAGTTGCCTTCTGTATGTGCCCTCACCAAGGGTTGAACCTGCAACCTTTGTGGTGTATGGGACAACACTCCACGTGGGGCAAGGATAATTTTGATGGGCTTTACTGCTCAGAATGTTTTGTCTCACTTGCTTTGGGCGATGTTTATGGTTTTTTGATTTTTTGATTTTTTTTAACTGATCTGAGAGAGGGAACCGTTGATTTGTTGTTCCACTTTTTATGCATTCATTAGTTTCTTGTATGTGCCCTGACCAAGGATCGAACCCACAACCTTGGCATATATGGAAGATGCTCTAACCAACTGAGCTACCTGGCCAGGGTGGGAGATGTATTTTTTAATTAAATATGTATTTCTATTTTGTAATAAGCAATGCATGCATACCATTCAAACTTCAAAAAGTTACAGAAAATGTCTCTCTTCTACTCAGTCCTTTAGTCACACAGTTTCCCAGATCCAGAGCCAACGTGTACTGGTTGTTTCTTGGCTGCTGTTCAATTCATATTCTCTGGATAGGCATGTAGTGTACATTTCCCCCCTTTTTTGGTACTCTCTGCTCTGCACTTTGCTTTTAACTTCATGTGTCCTAGACTGTTCCTTGTCATTCATTGCCCATTGGAGCTGCCCCTTGTGTCTTTTCTCTGTGGCTGCCTTGCAGCTTGTAACAGCATGACTAACAGTAGTAATAAATCAACATAACCATTTCACTACGGATAGGTTTTTAGGTTATTTCCAGATTTACTACAGAAAAAGACTAATATTCCCATTTGCTTTGAATAACTAAATACCTCTTTCCTTTGCTAGTCTTTTAGGACGCATCTTTTGTTTCATTTCAGCCATGAACCAGAGAATCAGTCAAAGTGCTCCAGTGAAACAGCCACCACCGCTGGCTCCCCAGAGCCCTCAGGGAGGAGTCCTGGGTGGCGGCAACTCCAACCAGCAGCAACAGATGCGGCTGCAGCAACTGCAGATGGAGAAAGAGAGACTGCGACTGAAGCAGCAAGAACTGCTTCGGCAGGTGAGGCCACAGGTTAGAAACCAGCCTTCCACTTTTTGGGATCTGTTTTCAAAATGAAGTTGGATGTATTTCATTTATTAGTTAGAGGAATGTTTCTCTAAAACTAGAGTGACAGAGAAACACTCTATCCAGCTCTGTCCTTGTCTTAGTTTAGTTTCTTGACTGGGCTTTGATCACATGGACTGTAACATGTAAAACTGTATCACAAAGAGAGGTTTGGGCCATGGTCATTGCAGCCACGCAAAAATTGAAGGAAGCAAGGGTGCTTCTTCACATGTACATGGAATTGTAGATTACTGTGCTTCTGCGGATTACTATTCTGAACATTCACTAACGGGGAAACTCTGGGACATCACTTAGGGAAAAACATCTTTTACTTTAAATGAATTATTTTACCTGGGGAAATACTCCAGTATATTTTTCATATGACAACTATCAGTATTGCTCAATCTAAGACTTTTAAAACATAACACACGTTATCCTAAGTTTGGAAGGTGCCAAAATTCCGTAAAAATTACCTGCTTTGGGTTTTTTTTGTTGTTGTTTAATGTTGGGAAGGAAAGGACATTAGAGATCTTAAAATCCTTTATGACCTTTCCATCAGTTTTCTTGCAGAAAGTACTGTTGGTCTTTATGTTCCATAAGAATGGATAATCCCTCATCTAAAAATCAATTTTTACTTTATCTTGATTGAGAGGGATAAAGTCTAGATAATGGGGGTGTGATCTTATCAACGCAGTTTATTTTTAAGTTTTATATAAATTTTGGGGGTAATAAAAATAAGTGTATAAGCGGTAAAAGCTGTCAGTTTCTTGTTTGTGTGGGTGTGTGTGTGTTTTCAGAGACACTCTTATCTGTTTATAAATATTAAATACATGTGTCCATACTCCCCCTCCCCCACCTACATCATAGCATGCTAAGTACAGATATTAAAAAATAATACTCTACATGTCTTACCAGGAAGTGGGCGTTTAAACAAGGTACTTTTTTTTGTAATGAGGGCTATATTTAAAAAGTGTCACTGGAGTGTTAATGGAAATGAATGAACTAAATTGAACTCTGATTTGGGATTTGAGGACCTGGAAGCTGAGGAATTAAAATAAGCCGTGAAATCCCAGACAGGCTCACCTTTAAACTGTGCTGTCAGTAATCTCTCAGTGTAATGATAGTGTGTGGCTGGCACCAAGGTGGGCCCGAGAGGGTATGAGAGTCTGTGCCAGCAGGCGGTGTCAGGAAGTGGTCTTGCAAGAAATATTTCTTCAGCTGCCATTAAGAAGGTGGGGACAGGAAGCATATTAACCCGTTTACTCTGTCTCTAACGACTAACAAATTACTCTAAAGGAAAGATTTCTCGTTTAAGTAACATTTATCATCAGAACAAGGGGGAGCCAGCATGTAGCTCTTAGGAGAAATAAAGCAATTTAAGAGTACCCTTTACACAGCCTGTTTTCCATGCTTGCTTTTTATTTTGTTGTTACTGAGTACTAGATGGTCTAAGTAAATACAAGTCTTAGTTTCACATATGAATGGAAGACTCTGAAAACCAAGGAATCTTGTTAAGAAAGTGATTTAATTACTTATGTCAAAGTTTTGCTGTTTATAATTTTTATATATAAGAGTCTAGAAATGGGCTATTCGTCATTTTGTTGTATGCTATAGACCAGCCTGGCTTGTTTTTGGTGTCTTTTTGGTGGTATTTTGGTGGGCAAAATGCTGCTCCTTGTAAAACGCTTCCTTCCAAGGAATTTTTCTATTTTCACTTTTACTCTGGGTGATGGGGTCCTGACAGAATAGCTTCATTTCCTTGGAAGGTAATTTCTTGCTCTCTTTCTTCTTTACTTCCAACTGCGTTGTCTTTTCTTGCATTGAAATGACAGAACTGCTCTATTCTTATACTAATAGTCTATATTTTTAGGGTGTTTTTGTTTTTTAGCAATTGGCATAAATAACGTATGTCTTAAGTCTTTTGGCTTTCTGTGAACTTCTTCCATCGACAGTTTCTCTTATCACTAAAACATCAAATTATATTTTTCCTGCTTCACCTAATACTCAGAAGCAAAGAACCTACCTGACCAATAGCAAACCTGATTTGGGTCCTGACACCTAGTCTTGCTGTCCTGTCCTCAATGCCGTGCAATGCTTGAGAGGTTTCAGTTGTTGTGTGGTGACTCCATTGGCTCCTGTCTTCCTCAGTCTGCTGCTTCGGGCTAGCTTGGGAATTCTGTGCTATGGTGATATGTCTGGATACAATTTGTAAGTCGGCCTACATAGCCAAACCATGTGGCTTGAAGTAATTTTTATCCATCTTATTTTTTACTCATAGGCAATGCGGAATATCAATCCCAGCACAGCAAATTCTCCAAAATGTCAGGTAGGCTCTTATCTGATGTTTTAGCATTAAAAATGAAAAAAATATTAGGAAAGAGAGAAACTTGGACTCCAAGGGCCTGTTCTCACTAAAGATTAGCCCACAGTATAACTTCGAGCTATCTTTCTACCAAGATACTTTAGTTAATGTTGCTCTTCCCAGAAAGTCTACTATCTGTTCCCTTCCTGCTCCTCCCGTATTGCTGCTAGTATTCATTTTTATTCCATAGAGGTCTTTTTTTATTCCACATTTGAAATGTATTATGTCTCCAGTGTACATTCTATCAGTCTTGAAGTCTGCCTAATTTTTATATTGTGTAGCTTTAAAAAGTATTAAATTGATCATTTGAACAGTAACAACAGGAATATTGACTTGGGGAGGCTACTATAGGAAATTTTATTAATAGTCGTAATGGTACTGTTAGAAAAGGAAAAGTTCTTTCTAGTGAACATTCCAAAGGAACAATATCAAAATCACTGGAAGAGAAGGATCTGCCCAGGGAGTGTTTTGAGTTTCTTTGTTGGCTTTTAGCAGCACAGTTTTCCTTGATGAACCCCAGGGAGCACTGTTGTGAAGGTATCTTATTTAGAGGGAAAGATAGTGGCCATACTTTCTTCTGGCACAGCTACTTATCTGACTCATGGACAGAAAGTCATTCCTGAAACCAAAGGGATTCTCTTGTGTTCAGGGTTCCTAGAATTTGAAGGAATTGGTAGGTAGGGGGTCATTGCACTTTTCTCAGGTGGGCAGAAGCAACCATGAAACCCCTCATATGATATGTAGCTCTTTTGCATTAGGCTAAGTAAGTGCATTGTGTTAGAATCAGCTGTGGAAGTGGGAGTTGGCAGAATGTCACTCATTTTGGATACTGTTAACTTGTCCTTGGGGCACTGTGCTGATAAAGTCAGATATCGTCTTCATAGAGACCAGTTAACTTTGTGAGGGGAGAAACTCTGTTCTTTATCTCATTAGTGCCTCCTTTAATCAATAGATCAAGTTAGGAAATAACTCACAGACGTTGTCTTTGCTAAAGCAGAGAGCACATGCCTTCTTTCGATGAGGGCCTCTGGCACCACACTTGTCTGGAAAGAGCACGTAGCATTGGGTCTTTATGGTGAAGACACTTTTCCCTTGCTTTTTCTCTAAAGTGTTTCTGAAACAAGACTTATATTTGTGCTAAATGAAGTGGAAACTAACATAGGATCAGAAATTAACTCAAATTTGAGCCAGAAGTCCTCCATGCCAAAAGTGTTTGGGGAAATTGTTTTTTTCCAATCTGAGATTTTAAACCTCAGATCTGATCAACAAAGTACTTCTATCAAACTCGAGTATAAGTAAATCATAACTCTTACTAAAATTCTCACCAGGAGTTCTTAGTTACTTTTTTTACTACTAAAACTTTAGAAAAGGTGAGCCTTATAAGTAATAAGAATTATATTTCAATTTATATGGTATTAAAAATGCAGAGTTGATTTCTTAGATTTGTCTAAGAGCAAGCAACCTAAAAAAGATACAGTTTTTAAAAAATCAACTTTGCATTTGCTGGAAAATAAGATATTGATTTGTTATATAAGTTTTAGTTGTCAGTTTACCTGGCACAATTGTGAAAATGTTGATAAATGTGTGAAATTCCAATATAGGGCTAAATTTGGAGTAGCTCACATATGTGGAATCTGGTAGTGTTTGTGTCAAACAAGCATTTGTGTTTTTCTCATCCTACATATTTTGTAAATGACCTTAAAGTAGATGTCAGGAAAGATTTCACAAAGAAGGGTCATGTTTTCAGTGAAGATGGCTTTAGATAAGGGTCACCAGGGTAATCAAGAAAGTCAGGAAGAGCGTTAGGCACTGTTGTCCAAAGCTTACTTTTTACTGTTCTAATAGAAATTAGTGCAGATGAGTTAACAAGTAACGTGAAATTGTTGTCATTATCTTATAATCCTACTAGAGGCCCCGGTGCATGAAATTCATGCACGGGTAGGGTCCCTAGGCCTGGCCAGTGATCAGGGCTGATTGGGGCCTTCTGGCTGCTGGCCGGGGTCTCACTTCCCCAGCTGCCAGCTGCTGGCCAGGGCCTTCCTTCGTCCATCCCACGCCACCCCCTGGTGGTCACCGCATGTCATAGCGAGCGATCGAACTCCTGGTCTCCCAGTCAAACTCCCAAGGGGACAATTTGCATATTAGGCTTTTATATATATATATATATATATAGAGAGAGAGAGAGAGAGAGAGAGAGAAAGAGAGAGAGAGAGACCTCACATGCTTTGGGATATGGAAAGGTACCAAATTTCATAATGTTTACAAAGCACTCATTTCAAAGGCTGCCTTGAAGTACTTTCTAATAACATTAAAAAAAACATGTCTGTATTATAGGATTCTCTGGTCAGGTAAACTAATGTCAGTATAGTTAAGATTAACACAGAATTCTGAAAAATTAAGACAACTTAACTTTAAAGGCAGTAGTATATCTTCTTAGTTATAGATGGACATTATCACCTTAATTTATTTGGAGAATTTTAGAGAAACTTGACCTCAGAGAGCTTAAAATTGTTAGTTGCATTTTGATTATTCACTATTTTGTGTTTCAAAAGCAATTTTTATTCTCAGAAAAAAACTTTAAAGTTACAAACATTGTCTTTGCTCTGTGAGATTGAGCATGTAATGCTTAATTTTCTAAACATGTCTTTTTCTAATACATGAATTGCTCCTTTGTAAAGGAATGCATCCCAGCTTCTGTTTCAAGGTCTTTTAAAACAAACATTTTAAGGGAAGATAGTCTGCCCTGAGTATGAATGTTTTTAACTTTTCTTGTGCTTAAGAATGTGGTTCCTAATACCTGTGAGATTAATGTAAACTCTGCAACCCGGCTCATGGTCTGTGGTCAGTAGCCTGGTTAAGCCAATTGCTCTTCCTTCTGCTAAATGTACCCTCCTGTACTGTTACCATGATTCTGCCGGGAGCTTTTCTTCCTCTTACCAATTAAGATTATCCATGTAGCCTTATAAGACATAGGTCAAGACTGATCCCATCTGAATTCTTGAAACTGCCCAGGAAATAGATATAAGACTGTTGTAATTAGATACCCTTTTTGTGTGAGTAAATAATTGCTTTAATCTTCATAGAAATTATAGCTATAAATGTTTTTGCAACTAATGAATGTTGTGTTTGCCATTTCTTACGAGTAGTAATAAATATACATCAGGGTCAGTCATGGGTTTAATGAGTGATAAAACCCGCAGTGTTACTGTTGAAGATATTGTATATAATACACCATTAGCCCACAATGGTAAAGAAGTTCAGATGTCCATAGTTTTAGTTAAATGGAGTAAAATAATATTACTGTTCAGCCCTGTGAAAAAATAGCCATCAACCTTTTGTCCCCCTAATAGCGAAGAATTTGGCATACACACTCACCACCACCACCACCACTGTCTTTCTTGTCAGCAGATGCTGGAAAAGCTGTTTCAGAATCCACTGAACACTTCTCCTAAGATTATCTCTCTTCTTTTCGAAGTCCTAATACTGAATATAAACCATAGATTCATTTATGTGTTTTCCTGTGAATATTTTATATTTTATTTTTAATGTGCATGTTGACATCTTAGTATAAAAGGGGTCGGGGGAGATTTAGCCTCACACCCTGCAAACACTAATAGGTTACCTTTTTTTTTTCCCCATTA
>NW_005364225.1:3336847-3346966 GCF_000412655.1 Myotis brandtii
CTTTCCTCTCTGACACTATTATAGAGAAAGGGCAAATAGCAATATTAAAATATTTCCTCTAATTAATCCCCTTTTAATGTGCACGAATTTCGTGCACCAGGCCACTAGTAATTAATAATACTGTATTACAAGTTTGAAAGTTGCTAAGAGTAAATGTTATAAATCTTCATTATGTCCAGCTGGCGTGGCTCAGTGGTTGAGCGTCGGCCTTTGAACCCGAAGGTCTTGGTTCAATTCCCATTCAGGGCACATGCCTGGGTTATAGACTCAATCCTCAGTGTGGGGCGTGAAGGAGGCAGCCAATCAATGATTCTCTCATTGATGTTTCTATCTGTCTCTCTCCTCTGAAATCAATAAAACTATATTTAAAAGTCTTCATCACAAGAAAAAAAATATTGGTAACTATGTATGGGGATGGCTGGTAACTAGACTTATTGTGGTGATTATTTCACAGTGCAAGCAAATACTGTATCATCGTGTTGCACATCTGAAACTGATATAATGTCATATGTCAATTATACCTCAATTTTTTAAAAAAGGAAAATAAAAAAGAACTGAAAGGGAGCCAGTACACTAGAATAGTGGTAGAAAGAAGGAACTGGAGTCCTGAGGTCGTAGGTCTGTAGCTCTGGTAGAGGGAACCACATCATGCAGGAACTGGGCAGAAAGAAAAATCATGGTCCCAGTGAGTGGGATGAGTGCATGTAAGATTTCCCCAGAGGTGTGAGGGGTAGGATTTCTAAGCCAGTTCCAGGGCATGACCGAGGGAATGAAGTTGAATGAATAATGGTGAAGGGGTCAGTATCATTGCAATTTAGAGACCCAGAAATGTCCATGATAGGGGTCTAGGTTTTGTGCACGATGTTGACAAGTCAGGGTGATGGATGCAGTTGCAGTGAAGTGAACCAGTCATGACTAAAAATTTTAGAGGTAGGCTTCATTTAAATAGCAAGGTCTTAGCTGTGCAAGGGGATGATTGAGGTAGGTGGAGATGATGATCACTGAAATCCCGAAGGTCAAGGAGCTGTTATGTTGAGTGAGTGAGTCATCTACCTAATGATGGAATAACAAGATATCTACCAGAACATTGAAATGGTAATAAGGGTGGATGGTATTTTAACATATTTGACACAGCTACAATGTAATATGAAAATGTCTTCTATTGGTGAAAAGTCGATATACTAAATACTACTGTCTGTTGCCTATGTTTGTAATTAAAGGAAATGCTAAGTTTCAGTTAGAAGTTAGTGAGAATGTGTAATTTTCTTTCCTCCATCCGAGATCATAGGCCTTCTTTATTCTGTCATGATTCTGTGGTTAAGAAAACCCATTTGGGGCCCTAGCCGGCTTGGCTCAGTGGATAGAGCATTGGCCTGCGGACTGAAGGGTCCCAGGTTCGATTCCAGCCAAGGGCACATGCCTGGGTTTCGGGCTCCATCCCCAGTGTGGGGTGTACAGGAGGCAGCCAATCAATGATTCTCTCTCATCATTGATGTTTCTATCTCTCTCCTTCTCCCTTCCTCTCTGAAATCAATAAAGAAATATATATATAAAGAAAACCCATTTTGAGGGATGCTATGTCACAAAAGGCATAAACCTGAATTTAAAAGGTGGTTTTTGCATGAGGAAGAATTCATAGTTTAGAAGTGATGGTGCAGAGCTCAGAATATCTCACCACCTCAGGACCCAGTGACGATGGAGGGCGTGCAGGGCTGGAAATGGTGGGCAGGTGCCTCTGTGTGCAGGCTCGGCTCTGAGCTCAAGAAGGCTGCCGGGGAGAGCAGGTCCTTTGTGATAAAAAGCCATACTTCAAGCCAAAACAAAAAAGTTGAAGGGAGAGAAAGCTAATTCTCTAGATGAGAGAATGTTTATAAGAGTTTGGGAGGCACAGTGGAGACTCTTAAGGAAGGGAGCAGTGAACCGACAAACAGTGAGAAAAAGGACCAAGCCCCAGTAAATAGCCCCGAGGTCCTGGCGGAGGCGGATGCGTGGAGGCCTGTTGAGGCAGGCCTGGAGCCAGCAGGGTGGTGGCGACCCATAGCTTGGGCTCAGGTTTCCAGGTTGTTTGGTGCCCCTGCTTAAGATAGAAAAACCTGAAGTCACAGTGAGACACCTAGCCCCAGCTGGTTTGGCTCAGTGGATACCGGGTTTGATTCCGTTCAAGGGTTGCAGGCTTGATCCCTGGCCAGTGTAGAAGGCAACCAATCAGTATGTCTCTCTCACATCATGTTTCTCTCTCTGTCTCTACCCCTCCCTCCACTCTCTCTAAAAACTAATGGAAAAATATCCTCAGGTGAGGATTAACAAAAAAATAAAAAAGAGAGACACCTGATACAAAGTGTAAAACAGTACAGGAGGCGTGGAGAGGGTGTCTTACAATAAATTACCAAATGTTCTTCTGACTTTATTTTTATTACTGATGCCAAACACATAAAACCATATTGAAGGTTGATGAGTAAAAATACATGTTAAGAAGAATTATCTTTTAAAAGACCAGATTTGCCATCCTACCCCAAGGAAGGATTTGGGAGTGTCTGCCAAAGTAAGGGAAATAACAGTGAAATTTGGTAATAAAGTACATATGTCTTGGGGTTAATAAGACTAGAAAAACTTTCAATTTATATGATTTAATTTTTAATCACCTGAAATGGATAGAAGAACTTGGTCTTTCTGACTGGGAAACTTATTCACTTTAAAATAGCCCTGACCGGTTTGGCTCAGTGGATAGAGCGTCGGCCTGCGAACTCAAGGGCCCCAGGTTCGATTCCCGTCAAGGGCATGTACCTTAGTTGCGGGCACATCCCCAGTGGGGGGTGTGCAGGAGGCAGCTGATCGATGTTTCTAACTCTTTATCCCTCTCCCTTCCTCTCTGTAAAAAATCAATAAAATATATTTTTTAAAAATAAAATAGATGTTAATACTCTAATACATGGTTACTCTAATGTGCATTGTATTTCTTTAACCTAACAATAAATTTGTTCATCTGTAGACTGATTCTGTTTGTGTTTGTTTTTTCTAGGAATTAGCTCTCCGGAGCCAGTTACCAACACTGGAGCCGGATGGTGGGACTCAGAATCCAGTGTCTTCTCCTGGGATGTCTCAGGAATTGAGAACAATGACGACCAATAGCTCAGATCCCTTTCTGAACAGGTTGGTGAGAGTTGCTACTGGCCAATATCTGAAAAAGATCATAGCTTTGAGATTATTCTCCTTAGTACTTGTAATAAGCTGTTTGAACATCTGTGTGGGCCAAAAATCATAGTTGTAAAGGAATCTTTCCATAAATGGCAGGTACAATAAAACGAGGATTAAAAGCCAGCTCCTGGGAGAGGAAGTGAGCTGTTCAGACTTGTAGAGGGGATACTTAATTCACAGTCACGTGTTGCTCCTGCCTATACTGTTGACTAACAGTTACTTAAAATTACAGAATCGGGGAGAAACATGTGAATGCCTTTCTATGAAAGCAAATGAACTGCATCTTAAACCTGCTTAGGGCTGTAGGCTGCACTGTAAGGAAGATTGGAAGGAATTTTCCACATGAGTGTTCACCCTGAGTGCTTCACACAGCAGCACTGCAAGGCCTTGTGCTCGTAAAGGAGATAAAATGTAAATTGTGCCTTTTAAAAAAAATGCGTTAAGCCCTAACCGGTTTGGCTCAGTGGATAGAGCATAGGCCTGCGGACTGAAATTTCCCAAGTTCGATTCCGGTCAAGGACATGTACCTTGGTTGTGGGCACATCCCCAGTAGGGGATGTGAAGGAGGCAGCTGATCGATGTTTCTCTCTCATCGATGTTTCTAACTCTCTATCTCTCTCCCTTCCTCTCTGTAAAAAAATCAATAAAAATATATATTTTTTAAAATGCATTAATATTTAAGACGGCATTTGAAATGCAGTCGAAGGAGTGGGTTACCACCAGCCTATGATCAGGAAGACTGCAATGTTATGTATAGTGCTGAGTCGAAAACTGCAAGCTGCAACAGGTCGTATTCGTTGCCTAGAAAACCATTTAAAGTTAAGATTGGACTACAGTTCATTCTTCTAAGTTATATTTTAGAGTTTCAGTTTTTAAAATTAAGGAACAAATACTTTCTGGTCTTTGTGCTTTTGATTTTATTTTAACCAATTTTAAACAACACAGTTTTAAGAGACTTACAGGTCCCTTAGTTTAGGGAAGCTATTATGCTACTCATTCAGTTCTCACCAACTGAGTTGAAAACATCATGATCTTAAGAAAAACAAACTTTGCTCTTTTGACACATATAGTCTATTTTATTTTATTTTGGGGAAGGTTATTAAGTAAATTTAATTTCAGGGAAGGTGGGGTGGGATACAAAGCATGGGTAGAAAAACTATGCTAAATATGGAACAGGCCTACATGAAATATACAGGAATTTAATGTGCTAGTTATGTAACAAAACATTCACCTCATTCAGCAGTATTTTAACCTCACGTTGACACATACAGTTTAAAGTTCTGCCAAAAATTGAGTGTATTTATACAAGACTATAATTCTGAACTTTAAATGAAGTTAGTTAAGGTCATAGCCACAGAATTTTTTTCCCCCACAAGGGAAATTTCAGATCAATATAATTCCAGTACCCATCTATTGATGGCCAGTATTGATCCAGGGATAAAATTAGGCTATTTAGAAAAATGGACAGAATGTATATCTTTCTTAGTCACTGGTGAAAATTCTTTCTTAAAACCTCTGGAAGCTAGGCTGCAATTGGAGATTGTAATTTCTGGTACAGATCTCAGAGTGACAGATCGTCAGTGATATTAGTCCAAAGGCAAAATGCTGTGTCCACTCTTTATAGTGCCTCTACCCCCATTTCTAAAACATGCATCTGACTATACCATTTCTCTTTTCAAAAACGTATGGTGGTTTCCCCATTGCCTGTTACTCAGTTCATACAGATTTCTTAAGCTCTGAACACTTCCCTAACTTGCCATGGAGTTGACTCTTAGTGGTGGTGCAACATCCCCTTATCTCCCTTTTCCCCTGAGAGCCTTCAGGGCCATCTCTGGTGTCCTGTCCACGAAACCTGCCCACTGTACTTTTTCACCTCCCTCTTCTTTGTTCTAAAAGACACGATGCTCACATAGCCCTTTGTGTGATGCATTCCTGTCTTTATTTGTTCATCCCATCCCCTGAAGTGTGAGCCTCAGAAAGCACCCAGTATTGGTGTTATTGCTTTTAACCTCCTCTGCATCTGAGCCTGGTCTAATGCCTGTCATAGTAGCAGATGCTCATGTATGTTTATGGAATGGCAATGGGGTTCTGCAGGGAGCAGGCAACTCCTTGTCAGGGAAGGGGCTCTGTAACTCCGTCCTCAGATATGTCATGTGCTTTCCTGTGGCTTGGAGAGAGCTGCACAACTGTGTCAGTCGAGCTGTTCTGTAGCAGAGTCCGGAGAGTCTGGTGTGTGCCCATGCTTAGCAGCGGGAACAGTGACAACTAGGACCAGGCCTTTTCCTGGATCAGGGCGGGCAAAATAAAAGCAAACCACATCCTAAGGCAGCGGTTCTCAACCTGTGGGTCGCGACCCCTTTGGGGTCAAAGGACCCTTTCACAGGGGTCGCCTAAGACCATCGGAAAACACATATATAATTACATATTGTTTTTGTGATTAATCACTATGCTTTAATTAAGTTCAATTGGTAACAATGAAAATACATCCTGCATATCAGATATTTACATTATGATTCATAACAGTAGCAAAATTACAGTTATGAAGTAGCAACGAAAATAATTTTATGGTTGGGGGTCACCACAACATGAGGAACTGTATTACAGGGTCGCGGCATTAGAAAGATTGAGAACCACTGTCCTAAGGCCTCCTGTGCAACTGCATTGTATACAAATGGTCTCGGAGGCAAAATTGTGTTTTCTTGGATCTGTGTGAGGCTTTTGAATCTTGCCGAAATCTGGCAGAAGTGTTAGAGCAAACCAGTGGTCGCAATATACAGAATGGGGGGAAGAAAGTTGGGGAGAACCAAGCTTTCAACCTTGAGCAACTATTAAAGCTCCTTTATAAAGCTTAGTTTTTGTTTTTGTTTGTTGGTTTGTTTGTTTTTGTTAATCCTCACCCGAGGATATTTTTCCATTGATTTTTAGAAAGAGTAGAAGAGAGAGGGAAAGACAGACAGAAATATCGATGTGAGAGAAACACATCAATTGGTTGCCTCCTGCATGAGCCCTGACCAGAGCCCAGGCTGGGGAGGAGCCTGCACCTGAGGTACATGCTCTTGACCAGAATCGAACCTGGGACCCTTTGGTCCACGGGCCGATGCTCTATCCACTGAGCCAAATCAGCTAGGACTGTTTTTATTTTTTAACATTTGTGTAAACTAAATAGCTGCTTACATGTCCAAGCTGTGAGGTAAGTTAAAGTTTACATCATGGTCACAGACCCTTGAACAACAATTGCCTTTATTTCACACTTTGCTATAAAATTTTCTAGAATTGGTAGAACCCCACATTTTACAGTCAGTGCCAGCTGCTGTCCGCAGTGCCACTAGCTTCTGAGGCATTTCGGTTTTCCTCCCTAAACAGAAGCAAGAAGATCAAGCTATGGGAGTTCTTATCGAATCGGCAGTGACATATCTGTTCTGGCCTAGTCCAAAAAGGAATTCTGGTTCTTTATTTTTGCATTGATTTTTTTTTTCCCCCTTGGCTTAAATTCTCTGGCTTAAACATGTCTCACCGCCTACCTAGAGTCTGAGTTGCCACCTACACCTGTGCTACCACCACTTGGGGAATAGAGACCTTGAAACAAGTATGTGGATCCCCCGAATTCAAAATGGGATTACAGAGAGAAGACCTAGACAGAAAATTTCTATCAGCTGGGAACTGAATAGATCTTTTTTATTCCCTATAACCATCAGGCCCAGACATTTAAGAGAAATCTTGGCCCCTTAGAGCTGCAGCTTCGATTAGGGTGACCTTTTCTATTTCACTGCACAGACCAAGGGCTGTATATGGACCCTGAAGGAGGGAGCTGGTTTCAGATGTTGCAGGGCAGGAATTTTCACTAATCCTCTTTGAGAATCCAGTTAGTGCTCAGCAGGTGTTTATTTTTACTTTGAAATCATTTTTATTTTTGTATTGGTCTTTAACTCTCTTTGTAGTGGCACCTATCACTCTCGAGATGAGAGTACAGACAGTGGACTGAGCATGAGCAGCTACAGTGTCCCTCGAACCCCAGATGACTTCTTGAACAGTGTTGATGAAATGGATACAGGTTGGTATTCCTTATCCCTCTGAGGAATTAACTGTCAGGCAAGTACCATCATTTTATCACCAGGACTAATAAGCTGTGAGCAACGATTATTCAAAAGAAAGCCATTAAAATTCTATCAACTTCAATTCAAATTGTGCCTTTTTTTATGGCTGTTTGTAATTTAAGTCTTTTCTCAGTTTTTAAATGTGATGGAATCTTAGCTCTATTTGAACAAAACTGAGGACATGACTTATTTTATTTATTTTTAATCCTTATCCGAGGATATTTTTCCATTGATTTTAGAGAGAGGAAAAGACAGAGAGAAACATTGATGTGAAAGAAACACATCGATTGGTTGCCTCCTGCACAAGCCCTGACCAGGGTTCAGTCTGTGAGGAACCTGCAACTGAGGTAGGTGCCCTTGACCCGAATCGAAACCAGCACCATTCGGTCCACAGGCCGACGCTCTGTCCACTGAGCCAAACCTGCTAGGGCAAAGACATGACTTATTTTAGCATTTAAAATAGTGAATTAGTTGTCAGGGGAATTGAGGACCTTATTAGAATTCTCTATTAATAGAGATTTGTAGTTGTAATTTTGGAGAGAGATTTCTATATGTGATTCAGTGTCTGCCTCCCTCTTTTCTCTGAGGGCTTTTGGTCCAACTTAGGTGTTATGGGGCTCAGGAAACCAAGTGGGGAAAGCTTGGTGATGGGGTTCACCTACTTTCTTGTTAGAATAGTTACAGGAGTCTTGCAGGCGCTGAGAAATACCTGCCTCACAGAGTCATTGAGGAAGCCTTTCTCCTGTGGCTCACCTGATTGCCCTGGACTTGGCAACTGTCAGAGGGCAGGACTGGCAGGACCCTGCAGCCATTCTCCAGCTAGCGGGTTCTGAGCTGACAGTGTTTGGCAAGTCTTTTGTAAAAGCCTGTGCTCATCCAGCTCACAGCTGTAATGCTTCCTAGAAATCCCCTGTCCCCCTTTGCCTCGGCTTATCTAAATCTTCAGTCATCCTTAGGAGTCCCTTCAGACCCGGCTCATTCAAACACGTTTCCTTCCTCCTCTTCCCCATTTGTCTTTTCTCCAAATCACTATAGCACTTAATGGTTCATAATAATTTTTCTGAAAATTGGAGCTCTAAGGAATGTTAACTTTGTCATGTGCCCCCCAAAAGGGTTTTGTGGCCAGGCAAATTTGGGAAACCCAGAAGCAAAGCAAGGAGGATTTACTTACTCATGGACTTCTTGGGAGACTTGCTTTGCTATATTATGAAATGTGAATCTCCAAGAATGGAATAGAGTTTTCATCCAGTCCTTTTATTTTAGTGTTTCCCAAAGTGTATTTAGGGAAAGATGGGACTATACCATTCATTTTCCTATTTCGTCTTATGCTGGTGTGCATATCTGGAAGAGAATCAGGTGGTGACGTTCTTGTGTGGTGTGCTTGCTCCCTCTCCTTTGCTGTATATAATTTTTCAGGGGATTTTTACTTTTATTATAGCCCTCCCCCTCCTTTAGTGCTCAGCACATAGTGATAAGCGAGCAGTCAAATTGTTGGTTAAATATGTCGACAAATGTTGAAGCAGAAGTAATCTTGGCATTGTTATTTATGAGTTGTTTGGTCTAAAATGAGCTGTGCGTCATTTCAGGTCAGTCAGGAGTTGCTTTTCTTTATGCATTTCTGTGTGCTCTCACATGATACAGCTCCGTTCTTATCTTTTCCACAAGAACCTTATTCTGTCTCTTTCTCTGCTCCAACTAGGTGATACTATCAACCAAAGCACGCTGCCCTCCCAGCAGAATCGTTTTCCAGACTACCTTGAAGCCATTCCTGGGACAAATGTGGACCTTGGAACACTGGAGGGAGATGGAATGAACATAGAAGGAGAGGAATTGATGCCAAGTCTGCAGGAAGCTCTGAGTTCTGACATCCTTAATGACATGGAGTCCGTTTTGGCTGCCACCAAGCTAGATAAAGAAAGCTTCCTTACATGGTTATAGAGCCCTCAGGTAGACTGAATTCTAAATCTGTGAAGGATCTAAGGAGATAAGACACACATACCAGAAATTTCCAAATAAGCCAGTTTCGATCTCCTGGCTAATACAGAAAAAGATGAACAAACGTCCAGCAGGATTCTTTCATCCACTGTTTTGCTCTTCCTTGTCCATTGCTGCTGTTACTATATTGCTGACCTCTTTCATAGTTGGCCCTAAAGAATCAAAAAAACCCCACAAAACTTTTTGTTTCTTTTGCTATTATAACTACTGTTTGTTTTGGGGGCTGGGGGAAGTGAGCCTGTTTTGATGATGGATGCCATTCCTTTTGCCCAGTTAGATGTTCACCAATTATTTTAACTAAATAGACCTGGAAGTCAGATGCTTCATGTCACCACATTTAGTTTGTTTAAGCAATTATTTCTTCAGCTGCTTTTGGCCAGTGGAAAAACATGACTTACTGGTCTGATAAACCAAATATGTTGTGTCTGATATTAAGTACTTAATGATGATTTGGAGAGAGAGCTGAAACCAAGGCTGAAGACTGTTTTACTTTCAGTGGGTTTTGTTTTGTTTTGTTTTTTCCTCCTAGTGCTATATCATTAGTCACATAGTGACTTTGATTTTATTTTAGGAGCTTATAAGGCATGAGACAATTTCCATAGAAATATATTAATTATTGCCACATACTCTAGTATAGGTTTTGATGGGTTTTATTGTGGGTTTGTTTTGTTTTGGTTGATCGGGTTTTTGTTTTTTTTTCTGGAACCGAGGCAAATGACCATAGTAGTGAATCTGTTTATAGTTGTAGCTGGGATGGTTATTATAGTTTCTTTGGTAAAATCTACATTTCCTGATTTTTTACATTTTTATTTAAATCTTGATTATCTGCTCTCTC
>NW_005364225.1:3347006-3350169 GCF_000412655.1 Myotis brandtii
GACACACTTATAATTTCATATGATAGTGTGATAGCAGAATGTATTTTTTTTAGGTTTCCCTACTTTCCAATTTATTTTAAAATGGTAGTTTTGAATATATGCATTTAGAATACATGACTAATAGTTTATATTTCACAGGTAGTTTAAATCTGGTTGGGACAGTCTACAGATGTTTGAGGAAGTTTCATGTTCTAGAAAGGCTGTTGTTGTGGATAATGCCTTAAGGATAATGCCCTCTGGGCACACAATGAATATTATCTGATGAATTTGAAAGAAGCAAACAGGAAATGGCTATATTTTCCCCTTGTTACTCCCTTGGACTAATTTTAAGTCTTGATGGGCAATCACTGAGTAGGTTCATAATGTACATGACAAAAGTAAGCTTTATGTGGTCATGCACCTGCCTGTAGTTTTGGAAGTTTTATCTTCACCTTAGTTTTGGAAGTAAATTCTAGTTATTTTAGTTGTCATTTGTTAATGATCATTAACTACATTGTAGTATTGCCTACAAGACTATTCATATAAGACTTGCTCTTACTTCTGTATACTGAGAATTGACCCTGGACAGTATAATGCTGTACGGTCATGTGTTAGCTGGTAAAGTGGTCAGATTAATAAATGTATATTGGTAGTTGACTTTAGCAAAGAAATAGTGATAATCATGAGTATACTTTTATTTTTACAGGAAGAGATATTACTAGAGTATGTGTCTACAGGAGTAATAATGGTTTCCAAAGAGTATTTTTTAAAGGAAAAAAATGAGCATGAATCCACTCTTCAGTATAAGCTATGAAGGAATAGTTGGGTGTGAATTACAGTGGCACCAGCTAGCACCTCTGTGATTAAGGGTCTTTCAGTGGTCCTAGAGTAAGCCCTTATTTTCAAGGGTTTATAACAGGCATAAAATCTCTTTTCCTGGCTAAACCTGTTATGAAAAGCCTCAGCTTGGGAAGATAGATTTTTTTTCTAATTAACAAAATCTAAGTATTTTGACCCTTCAATTTAGAGAAGTACAAAAGTTGGAAGTAAAGTTTCATATTAAGTATTTTTAGTGCTCAAAAACAATGCAATCTCTGTGTTGTATATAAGGATTAATAGGTCAATCACTCATAATAATTGACTCTAAGGCTTTTTATTAAGAAAACACCAGAGAGATTAAATCTTGAAATAAGTCTGGGGGAAAGTGGCCACTGTGCAGATACATTGATTTTTTTTTTAGAGCAATAATGAAATTCTACTTAGAATGCATAATTAAGTATATGGATGATATAGCATGTTGGGTTTTAATGTGTAGAAAATAAAGCTATTTGGAAGGAGTGCCTACAGTTTGCCAGTAAGCGGCAAGTCAAGATCGTATCTTATATATCAGCAGAGTAGCTCTAGGTAAGGGAGGGGCGGGGAGGGGGTTGTGAAGACTTAGTGGGACTTTGATAGAGAACTTTATAACCTTTTTCTTCAGTAAGGACTTTATCTTGCATCTTGCTGTCATCGAAGGCAGCTGTTCCTAAAATTTCAATCACTTAAGTACACCCACAAAATGAGACTATGGAGTTCTTCATTTCCCCTCGACTTTCATTTGCCCGGTGATACCTCAATGTCATGGCAGCACTGTGGTCCGAGACAGGCACAGCGCTCTGACCTTGTCAGACCCTCTGTACTGACCTGAGTCCTTTCTCTTTCACAGCCTCAGGACGGTCTTTCTTGTTTTATGTCCTTGTTCCTAACATAAAAGTGTTTAACTGCTTCTTGGTTGTTATGGGTAGCATTGGGATAAGATTTTTAACTGGGTATTCTTGAAATGCTTTTACAATAAACCAGTTTTTATAATCTTTAAATTTTATCAGCTTTTTACATTTGTGTTCTTTTCAATTAGGGCTAAGATCTACTTATGGTTGATGGAGCACATTGATTTAGAGTTTCAGATTTTCCAAAGCACTATTTTCTATAATAACTATTTTCTAAATATAGTGCCTTTTTTGCAGGGGGGGGGGGTGGAGAGGGGAGAACCAAGGAAATGAATTTTATAAACAAATAATGTTGCTGTTTTAAGTATTCATATTAAATAGATTCATTCTGTATGGAACCTTGGCAAAAACACTGAAAATAACAGTAATTAATTGTGTTAATTCATAATTCATACCAATCAGTGTTGAAACTTAAACCGTGCAAAGTGGGAGCCAATATTCAGTGATTAACAACTTAATAGCTTTTGTACATCTGAGAAGTGAGTGCTCAGATGAATTTTATCTTCCTCCAGCATGTTTTTATAAGAATTGTGGGTGTGTCTATCTTAATTGTTTCTGTATCTTGAAAAAGTATCTTCCACATTTTAAATGTTTTATATTAGAGAATTCTTTAATGCACACTTGTCAAATATATATATATAGTACCAATGTTACCTTTTTGTTTTAGATGTAAGAGCATGCTTATCATATGTTAGGTACTTACATAAATTGTTACATTACTTTTTCTTCTGTAATACCTTTTGGTTTGTTTATGTGGTTCAAATATATTCTTTAAACTCTTCTTTTGTTGTTTTTAACAATTAATATATTTAAACTTTTTGGCTTCTTAATGGACTTCCAATATAACAAGTACTGGTGATAAAAAAATAAAAGGTGATTCCAGTAGTAACTAGTACAGAGGTGAACGTAAGGTTAGCTTGTCATTTGAATTTGTGAAGTACAGATTGAATTCTCTGAGCTTTCTGCTCTGCACTGGTCATGTAGACCATCCGCATCAATGGTAGTGTGTAAGCAGAATTGCCTCCTTCATTCTTAAGTAGCTTTACTACACGTAACAGCACAGAAGAAACAGAAGAACTTGACACAATCTTTCAAAATAGCCTTTGGTTTTATTTCTCCAAAATATTGGCTCATGGTATCCAAAATACAATAGTGAAAATTATTAGTTACTGTCCTATACTAATAAAAGACAAACATGCAAATTGACCGCACTTTCGCTATGCCTCAAGCTACGCCCACCAGCCAAACAGCGACTATATGCAAATTAACCCAACCAAGATGGTGGCCGGCAGCCACGGAGCTGGAGCAAGCAGGAGGCTTGCTTGCTCCAGTGATGGAGGAAGCCAAGGTTCCCCGCCTGCCGTGGCCCGGCTCTGAGCTCCACTGAAAGCAACAAAGTTTCAATTATAGAAGGTAAA
>NW_005364225.1:3350439-3355882 GCF_000412655.1 Myotis brandtii
CCCCCACCCTAAAGGGGGTGTGGCCAGCCTGAAAACGGCCATCAGCCCCTCACCCAGGCTGGCCAAACCTCCATGGGGTGAGGGTCCCCACTGGGGGGGTGGACATCCAAGGGGTTTCACACTGCAAGAGGGCATAGGCTGGGCTGAGGGACCCCCCAAGTGCACAAATTTTTGTGCACCAGGCCTCTAGTTTTATAAATAAAAAAACTCACAAATTTAGGTGATAGGTTCTGAACTTGAAGAAGTAGATTTGATTCTTTGAAAATTATTTCTTTTTTTAATGGTTTTAAAAAATATTTACTGATTTTTTTAGAGAGAAAGGGAGAAGAAACATCAATGTGAGAGTGAAACATCGATTGGCTGCCTCCTGCATCCCTCCTATCGAGAATCAAACCTGCAATCTGGGCATGTGCCCTGACCAGGAACTGAACCAGTAACCTTTCGGTGCATGGGACAACACCCAACCAACTGGGCAACACCTGCCAGGGCAAAAACTATTTATTACTGTTTGTATATAATGTCTTCAATTACTTATTTTTTTTGTCTTGTTAATCCTCACCCATGGGTATTTTTCCATTGATTTTTTAGGGAGTGGAAGAGAGGGAAAGACAAAAACATCGATGTGAGAGAAACGCATCAATTGGTTGCCTCCTGCACAAGCCCTGACCAAGGTCTGGGCTGGGAAGGAGCCTGCAACCAAGGTATGTGCCCTTGACCAGAATCGAACCCAAGACCATTCAGTCTGCAGGCTGACACTTTATCCACTGAGCCAAATCGGTTAGGGCTTTATCTTCAACTAGAGGCCCAGTGCATGAAGAGGCCTACTGTGAGGTCTCGCAGTCTGGGACCACTTGGGGGTTGTCTGACTGCCGGCTTAGGCCTGCTTCCCGGGGAGCAGGCCTAAGCCGGCAGTCAGACATCCCTCTATTGAGTGCCTGCCCCCTGGTGGTCAGTGCGCATCATAGCAACCAGTCCTTCCGCTGTTCAGTCTATTTGCATATTAGGGTTTTATTATATAGGATTATTGACATCAGTTTTAGTGAGGCTAATCTAAAAACTTCATATTTTATTATACACTAATATGGAGCTTGAAATTTATCATTTTCCTTACTTGTACAAAATGTATGATTGTACATCTTAGTTCAAAACTATATCTATGCCTGCAGGCTATACTTATATTGGATGGCTTGAAGCCCAGTTACCTTCATTCTGGATCCTGTGAACCAGAATTGTACAACCTTTAGGTAACTGATTTAGTCTAATTCAGCAGAATACTCAGAAGCTTACAGGGGTAGTCATTATGTGGATTTGAGAAGAAGCTTCTAGAGAGAACAAGGAGGGGCATTCTAAATATTTAGAAGTATAGTAATCTTACTTAGAGCCTGATGTTGAGTAATCTACATAATGTTTTTCTTAGAAGACGGACTCAAAACTAAAATAGCTCAGTAAATGAATCGCCCAGCTGGCATAAGCAGACAAATGTTTGCATGTTGTGTGTTTTTCAGAGAGAGGGAAAGAATAACAACTAGTAATAAAAGGAAACCTAGGTGGTAACTGCAGGACTGGTCAGTAGACCAGTGAGTTACGTTTAATTCCCCCTGGTTTCCATCTTGTCGCTGAGAGTGCAGAAGAGCAGCCCCAAGGACCCCATCATTTTCTTCTGTAATGGCAACCAGACCATCCCTGATCCTGGCAACCATAGATTACATTAGGTTCATGTTCAGTTATATTGAAAATCTGGCTTTACTTGGTAGTTCTGAGTAGGTTCATGTGCTGCTGGATTCAGGCATGTCTCTGGCAGGGTATGTGCCAAGTTGTCTTGCTTTCAACTATTTCATTTACTCGCTTTATTCTAATCATCATGAGAAACTTGATAAAGTATTCTGATTAAAAACTTATTACTGAATTAGAAATCAGATGAGAATCCTGTGACATTTAGTAACTGTTGTTTTCCCAAATCACCTATAGAATATTTTTTGCCATACTGCCTGGATACAAGAGCTCTCTGATAGAAGTAAAATTGATACTTTCTCAGCCATAAACATAGCCTTAAACTGACAGACTCAATGCTATCACATATGAAAAGAGTTGCAGAATCAAGATACTAGCAAAACAAGATGATATTGAAAAGGTGCTCTGAATTTTTTGATCTGCCATATTTTAAAACAAAACTTGTAAATGCAGTGACCTAGTTAAACCCTGTAGGAGTTAAAAAACAAAAAATGGGTATCTATGTGCTATTCAAAGCAGTATTTGGAGATAACTGAGCAAAGAGTCTCTTAGTCTACCTCTGTAAAATTCCTAAACAGCTAATCTGGTCATTGTAATGTTTGTTTTTAATGTAAAACTATTAAAAACTAGAGTTACTGCAACTTTGTAAAATTGATACAGTTTGTAAAAGTAAATAAGTGGACAGGGCTAGATTCTTAGTAAAAGGAACCTCTCTAGGAAACCACAAAAAAACAAATAGTATCGAAACCAGTCAGTATATTTAAGGCTGCTAACTTATTTATTAGGGTTATGACACACCTTTACCCATATTCCTTCATGTATTATCCCAAGTTTATTTTATGATGAGACTATAGTTCCCATGATCTTCACAGAATCTATATAAAATAGTCTATTAGTTAAACATCACCTTTTGGTATAATTTTTCTTTGTGGGATGTTATAGAAACCACATCTCAGTATTTCATTTGTTCAGTTACAAATAAATTATTGTGTTACAGTGGATTTACACAAGGTTAAAATGATACTCTGTGTAGACAGTTGTGATAAATTCATATTCTCAAAGCTGTGGGTTAAGTGGCAGAATCTGAGGAAGAAAAAGCACTCTTGCATTTCAGTTCAGTACTGTTTCTATGAGCTGCTGAAGCCAGCTACTCTAAGCCAACATAGTGATGACTGGACTAAGAAATTTGCCTGAAGATCATTTCTCTTTACGAGAACCTTATAGCAACTTGTATTTAGGCACCTCTTTCTACTGATTAAAAGCTAAGCATATCTGCAGCCAGCGTTCAACAGAAGCATCTCTGGCAGGATCTAAATGATGAGCAGAATATCACAACTGTAGGACTCTGATTTCTGGGGTGACCATAAATCAAGACCTTAGATTTTGTGAGAGAGACAAAAAAAATCATACACATGAGCAGCTTGAAATCACACTGTGCAAGCCCGCTTGTACAATTATCTTATGAAGAAAACCATTTGTTGAAGTGTTTTCTCGGCACCAGGAAGTCTCTTGATCCCTATAAAATAATCTCAATGGGAGTGGCCAAAGGAGAATGTGGGCTTGAGATTTAGTTGTCTTTTACAATTCAAACCATGAACAACAATGTAGTTCTTCTGCATTCTAGGCCAGAGGAATTTCTGCAGAAGTCTGCAATGGGTTTTCAGTAGAACAGCATGAGCCCATAAACTGTCCAATCAAAAAACAGCTGGTGACTCACCAGGCATGTGTGTGTGCACCAGTTCAGAACTCCCGTTGAGGGCACGTTGTTGATCTGGAGTGGAGTGGTAAGCCCTGGCCAAATTTGGAATATTGTTTAGGAAATTTAACACTGATTTGAACTAAAAAATAACTGTAGATCAAATTCCTGTCGCTCTTTTAAAGTCATTAAGACAAAATTCTCAACAGTTTCATAGTTGTAGCCTGCTAACTGCAGCAAATTATTTCAGGCAGGTTGATGTTCCATTGCCATCATTCATTGTGTAACTTGAAGACTAAGGCTTCTTCCATTGAGGGTAAAGGAAAAATACTGTAATTAACACAATCTCTGAAACTGGTTATTAGGACCAAAACAAAATATAAGAGTAACTGGTGAACTGTTAAACATACTTTAACAGTAAAACTTTGTTAACATGTCCATGATTTTTCTCAGTATTATCTTGTTTAGAAATGTATGTTATTGAATAATTCAAAATTGCCCTTCAAACTTGAGATCTACTGGTATTTGCCTTGCTCTCATTAGTATTGCACACTAAGTAACTTACCTCTCCCCATCTATATCCTATCTAATAAAAGACAAAAAGGGTAATTGACCATACCTTCGCTACGCTTCCCATTGGCTAATCAGCGCCATATGCAAATTAGCCGCCATCAAAGACGGCGGCTAATTTGCATACTGCAGGCAGGGCTGGCCAGCGCCAGACGCCATCCAGGCCCCGTGTGCGGCTCTGGGGCAGCCGAGCTTAGGCAGCACGATCGTGTCACCTAAGCCCCGCCCCAGCCGGGACCCCCGTGTGCCGCCTAAGCCCGTGCGCCTAAGCCCCACTGCCAGTGATCTGGTGATCCATGAGCAGGAAAGCGCAGCCTGCAGGCAGCACCCCACCCTGGCCACAGCTTAAGGGAGAGAAAAACACGCAGTGGAGGCCAAGAGCCTGAGAGATCAACACAGAGGGGCGCCTGCTCCAAGCCTCCATGGTGTGGCTGGGGGCAGGCCCCCAGCAGACACACACACACACGCACACACACACAGAACGCCTGCTCCGAGCCTCTTCTGTCAGACTGTGGTCATCAGTAGGACATCCACTGAGGGCTCCCGGACTGTGAGAGAGGCAGGCTGGGCTGAGGGAGCCCCACCCCCCCGAGTGCACAAATTTTTGTGCCCCGGGCCTCTAGTATATATATAAAAGCCTAAACGACCAATCGACTAGGCGCTATGATGCACACTGACCACCAGGGGGCAGACGCTCAATGCAGGAGCTGCCTCTGGTGGTCAGTGCGCTCCCACAGCCAACCTCTTGCGGCCCCTCCCCCCGGCTCGCCGGCCCTGATTGGCCCCAATTGGACTGGGCTAGACGGCCCTGATCGCTGGCCAGGCTGAGGGACCCCACCCATTCACAAATTCGTGTACTGGGCCTCTAGTTTTTAAATAAGTATGCTATTTGTTTCAATAACAATGAATATTTTAATATTCAATAATATTAAAACACTTCCACTTACTATCTTACTTGATCATACCAAATTCTATTAAGATGTAGGTACTATTATTACTATTCCTAACTATGTGCCTCAAGTCTAGGTCCAAATCCCATACTGTAGTTGTGAAGTAATCAGTAGAATTTGAGGGTGTAGCCTATACCTGGGAAACATGTACAACAAGGCTAGCCATATCCATTGGGGTATTTACGTATTTGGTTCTTAGCTTCGCTCCCCCTTGCCCCATGGCAGGTGGGACTTTTGCTCTTCACGCAGAGGTAATCCTAGAAAGACTGCCACAACAATGACAGTGCTCTGATAGGTTATTAAATCTGTCCATTTATTAAAGAGACTAGAGGCCCGGTGCACAAAAATTTGTGCACTCGGGGGGGAAGGGGGGGTCCCTCAGCCCGGCCTGTGCCCTCTTGCAGTCTGGGACCCCTCAGGAGATAACGACCTGCTGGCTTAGGCCTGCTCCCGGGTGGCAGAGGGCAGGCCCAATCCCTAGGTGCAGCCCCTGGTC
>NW_005364225.1:3356236-3370159 GCF_000412655.1 Myotis brandtii
TTGGGGAGCTCCCCCTATCAGGCACAGAGCAGGGCTGATCAGGGGGTTGGGGCGCCTTCCCCTGTCACGAACAGAGCAGGGCAGATAGGGAGGTTGTGGCCCTGCCCCCTGTCACACACAGAGCCGCAGGGTGATCAGGGGGTTGGGGAGCTCCGCCCTATCAGGCACAGAGCAGGGCTGATCAGGGGGTTGGGGCGCCTTCCCCTGTCACGAACAGAGCAGGGCGGATAGGGAGGTTGTGGCCCCGCCCCCTGTCACACACAGAGCTGCAGGGCGATCAGGGGGTTTGGGCGCTGCCCCCTGTCACGCTGATCCAGTGCCAGGAGGCCTCGCGGCTCCGCTGATCCCAGTGCTGGGAGGCATATTACCCTTTTACTATATAGGATAGAGGCCTGGGGGCCGGCTGGTTTGCCCTGAAGGGTGTCCTGGATCAGGGTGGGGGTCCCCACTGGGGTGCCTGGCCAGTCTGGGTGAGGGGCTGAGGGCTGCTTTCAGGCTGGCAATTGACTGAAGCTCCCAACCGCTCCTTGTTTTCTTTTTTTTATTCTGGGCCAGCTTTAGCTCTGGCTCTAGCTCTGAGGCTTCCGCTGCTATAATCGAAACAATGTATAACTCTAGCTCTGAGATCCCGGCTGGCTGAAAGCTGATTTCTGGGGTTTTGTTTAGCTACTACATTTGCAACATAGTACATAGTTTCTTAGAGTTGTAGCTCAGAGGCCGTCAAGTCAGGCGGGGGTTGGAGTCCGCAGTCACTGCAGCAAGCAAACCTCATGTTCGCTTCCAGCTGCCTGGCTGCCGGCCGCCATCTTGGCTGACAGTTAATTTGCATAAGGATATGCTGATTAGCCAATGGGAAGGGTAGCTCGTACGCCAATTACCATGTTTCTCTTTTATTAGTGTAGATAAGACTGTTAAGTGCTGAAGAGTAGTCCATACAATGTACCATGAGAGCATTGTCTACAAAAGGTTTTCTCCTCGGATGGTTAAGAAAGCCATCTGGGCACTGAATGGTTATGACAACCAACAGCACTGGTGTTAGAGGAGGGAAAAGCACAAAACAGGAAAACAGTATGTGGGAATGGGGCGTATTTCAATTCGGCTGGGCTGTAAGCATGCAATGGATTAACCCCGTGGTCGGCAAACTGCGGCTCTCGAGCCACATGCGGCTCTTTGGCCCCTTGAGTGTGGCTCTTCCTAAGCCTTAGGAGTACCCTAATTAAGTTAATAACAGTGTACCTACCTATATAGTTTAAGTTTAAAAAATTTGGCTCTCAAAAGAAATTTCAATCGTTGTACTGTTGATATTTGGCTCTGTTGACTACTGAGTTTGCCAACCACTGGATTAACCCATTCAACAAATATTCAGTGTCTTAATGTTCCAGGTACTATTCCCAGGCCCTGGGAATACAGTAATGAGCAAAATAGACACAGATGCCTGCTCTGTGGAGCTTAATACACTTGATGATAATAGTTAATATGAACTGAGCACTCACTATATGCCACGTACTTTCCATAGATTAACTCATTTAATCCTGGCAAAAACCCAGTGAGGTAGGTACTATCATAGTTTTGCAGATAAGAAAACTGGCATAGCCCTAGCTGTTTGGGCTCAGTGGATAGATTGTCGGCCTGTGGACCGAAGGGTCCCAAGTTCGATTCTAGTCAAGGGTCCATGCCTGGGTTTCGGGCTCTATCCCCAGTAGGGGATGTTCTGGAGGCAGCCAATCAATGATGATCTCTCATTGATGTTTCTATCTCTCCCTCTCCCTTCCTCTCTGAAATCAATAAAAATATTTTTTTAAAAAAAGAGAAAGAAAACTGGCATAGAGGTTACACATCTCTGAATGATGGATACCGACAGTCTGGCTCCAGAACCAGACCTCTTACTACCAATGTGCTGCCTTTGGCTTGAATTCCTGATTGAGAAATGTGAATACCTAATGAGCAATAGACCTTTGAAGTTCTTTTATTTTTTTTTTTTCGATTTTTTTCCCCATTGATTTTTAAAGAGAGTGGAAAGGAGGGCAGAGGAGAGAGAGAGAAACATTGATGTGAGAGAGACACATCAACTGCTTGCCTCCCACAGGCACCCTGAGGGGTGGGAGTGGGGAAACAGGATAGGAATCAAACCTGCAATCCAGGTATGTGCCCTTGACCAAGAATCAAACCCGAGACCCTTCAATGCTCTAACCACTGAGCCATGCCAGCCAGGGCCTTTGAAGGTCTTTTAAAGAAGAGGACAATATTATCAAAAATTATTTAAAGAATATGCTATCAAATCAAAGTTTAAGGAAATTGATCGAACTTACCTAAAGGGAAACAAAAATGGGCTGGGCACACAGGTGGAGAGAAAAAAATATAGAGATATCTACATACACATTTCAGGACATTAACAGTGAACTCAGAGTACCTTTGATTTGCTCCCCAAATACTATGGATCAGTTTTTCCCTTTACCTGGCAAATGGAAGACAGGAAAGGGAGGTGATTATTTCAAAGGCAACCAAATCAGTTTCCCCAATACTATAATCAAGCTTGTCTGCTCAGGCAGTGAATTACTGTAGAATAGAAATAATTCTATTTATCATACAGAGATAGAACTGGTATCTGAGCAGACTCCCAACTTGTGAAATATATGTCAAGCAAGGAAAAACTATGGAAAATCTAAATCTCATGAGTCCATCAAGAACAGCTACTCAAAGGTCAAAGTCTGAGCCCATTTAGGGGTGTAGGAGGGGGTGATCGTTGAACTGAAGTCATAGCCTAGCTCATGTCACCAAGGGTAGTACCTCCATGTGTGCTAAAGCAAAAACCCAGTCTAAACTCCTGCACTGCCCACGAGAAGATGTGATATCAGCACTTGAGTGATGTGCCGGCCTCAGCTGGTGTGCAGTAATCACAAGCCAGAATGAGCAAAAGTGACACTTGGAAAGTGTTTCCTCAGTGTCACCCTGCTTCTGTGTGGCTCACTGGAGACCAGTGGCAGCAGAAAGACCACGGAGTCAGTGTGTCATGAGAAGGCAGGTTGTTTTAGAAGACAATGGGCCCTGCTGGTGTGGCTCGGTGGTTGAGTATTGACCTATGAACCAGTAGGTCACAGTCTGATTCCGGTCAGGGCACATGCCTGAGTTGCAGGCTCGATCCCCAGTAGGGGGCATGCAGGAGGCAGCTGATCAATGATTCTCATCATTAATGTTTCTATCTCTCTCTCCCTCTCCCTTACTCTTTGAAATCAATAAAAACATATCTATATATATAAAAGCCTAAGTGACCAGCTGACTGGCTGACAGTTATGATGTGCACTGACCATCAGGGGGCAGACACTCAACACAGGAGCAAAAAGCACAGGGAGGGACACATGGAACAGACTGATGAATCTCAGAGGGAAGGGGGAAAGGGGAGGGTGGGAAGAGATTAACCAAAGATCTTATATGCATACTAGAGCAGCGGTCGCCAACCTTTCGAACCTTGCGGACCACCAGTGGTCCATGGACCACCAATTGGCGACTGCTGTACTAGAGGCCCAGATTCGTGCACTGGTGGGGTCCCTCGGCCTGGCCTGCGGGGATTGTGCTGAAACCTGCCTGGTGCAGGGATTCGTGCACCGGTGGGGTCCCTCGGCCTGGCCTGTGCAGATTGGGCTGAAACTGGCTCTCTGACATCCCCCAAGGGGTCCCAGGTTGCGAGAGGACGCAGGCCAGGCCGAGGGACCCCACCAGTGCACAAATCTGTGCATCGGGCCTCTAGTTAAATAATAATAATAAAAAAAGAAGACCTCAATGGCTGCCTATGGCAGAATCACAAAGGAAGGACCTCAGTGGAGCAGTGTTGACAAGTTCCTAGTACCATTCACAGTTCTGGAGAAATTGTCTCAGTCTATCCATTTAGGACAGTGGTTCTCAACATTGGCTGCACATTAGAATCACCTGGGAATCTTTTTAAAATCCTGATTTCTGGGCCGATTCCAATGTGCAGCCAAGGTTGAGAACCACTGATTTAGGAGAAGACTGAATCATGTCATAAAGAAGATCAATTGCCCTAGCTGGTTTGGCTCAGTAGATAGAGCATCAGCCTACAGACTGAAGGATCCAGGGTTCGATTCTGGTCAAGGGCTCATGGCTGCAGGCTCAATCCCCAGTTGGGGGCGTGCAGGAGGCAGCCGATCAATGATTCTCATCATTGATGTTTCTATCTCTCTCTCCCTCACCCTCTCTCTAAAGAATAATAATAATAAAAATATTTTTAAAAAGAAGAAGAAGAAGATCAATGAATTTGTAGAGGGAGGGTAAAACAAATACCAGAGAGTAAGCTAACCCACATAGAAGAAACTATTATTTAGTCAATGTACAGAATGCTTATTAGGTATAAGGTATTCTGCTGGGAGTGGAATTAGAGCAATGAACAGGACAACCTTCCTGCCCTCATGGAGCTTACCACTCAGGGGAGAGGCCAGCCTGAAGTGTTTTAGTTCCCTAACTATGATTGTGATCATTGTTAACTCAACGTGTTTGAGAGCCATGAGAATGTGTAAAGAGACCTAACCTGGTCAAGGGGAGGCTTCTCTGAGGAGGAAACATATCAATCAAGACCTGGAGGACGGAAAGAAGGCTGGTTGGGAGCTGAGGCAGGGAGCTCGTCATGCCAGGCAGTTGGAACAGCATGTCCCCAGAGTCTTAAGATGGGAAGAAGCTTCTATCAACCCCGGAGAAACTACAAACAAAAACAAATCACAGGCTGATGTGATTGGAGCATAGTGAGAGGAGCATGAGGTAGACAGAGCTGGCTCAGCCGGCTCTTCAGCCATGCTGACGGCTTGCAATTCAATCCTAACAGCAATGAAAGTCACTGAAGGTGCAATGAACATAGGGGTGCACATATCTTTTTGAATTAGTGTTTCAGGTTTCTTCAGATATATTCCCAGAAGTGGAATTGCTGGGTTAAGGCAGTTCCATTTTTAATTTTTTGAGGAAACTTTATACTGCTTTCCACAATGACTACACCAATCTGCATGAGGGTTCCCTTTTCTCCACATCCTCACCAACACCTGTTGTTTGTTGATTTATTGATGACAGCCATTCTGACAGGTGTGAGGTGATATCTCATTGTGGTTTTCATTTGCATTTCTCTCATGATTAGTACTGTTGAGAATCTTTTCATGTTTGTTGGCCCTCTGTATGTCCTCTTTGGAGAAGTGTCTACTCCGGTCCTCTGCCCATTTTTAATTGGATTTTTTGGGGGTTTTTTGGTGTTAAGTTGTATGAGCTCTATATAAATTTTGGATATTAATCCCTTATCAGATATGTCATTGACAAATACGTTCTCCCATTCAATAGGTTTTCTTTTCCCTTTGTTAATGGTTTTCTTTGCTGTGCAAAACCTTCTTAATTTGATATAGTCCCATTTGTTTATTTTTCTTTTGTTTCCCTTGCCTGATTACAGCATTATTTACAATAGCTAAGACATGGTTGCAAGCCTAGTGCCCATCAATAGATGAGTGGATCAAAAGTTGTGGTACAACCCTAACCGGTTTGACTCAGTGGATAGAGCGTCAGCCTGTGGACTGAAGGGTCCCAGGTTCGATTCCAGTCAAGGGTATGTACCTTGGTTGCGGGCACATCCCTAGTGGGGGGTGTGCAGGAGGCAGCTGATTGATGTTTCTAACTCTCTATCTCTCTCCCTCTCTGTTAAAAAATCAATAAAATATATTAATTTAAAAAAAGATGTGGTACATATATGCAATGGAATATTATTTGGCCATAAAAAAAAGAATGAAATCTTACCAGTTGCAACAACTTTCATGAATGGATCTAGAGCAGCGGTTCTCAACCTGTGGGTCACGACCCTTTTGGCGGTCGAACGACCCTTTCACAGGGGTCGCCTAAGACCATCCTGCATATCAGATATTTACATTATGATTCATAACAGTAGCAACATTACAGTTATGAAGTAGCAATGGAAATAATTTTATGGTTGGGTCACAACATGAGGAACTGTATTTAAAGGGCCAGAAGGTTGAGAACCACTGCTCTAGCTGCTGTGTAACACTGAACTATCGGGGGCGGGGGTGGGGGTAGTGAGTATGGTGCAGGGGACCAGTTGGAAATTACATGGTAGTCCCCGGGAGAAGCGCTGGTGGCTAGCACCAGGGTTGTGGCTGTGTAGGGAGCAGATCAAAACAACAGGTTGGGTAACTGAACAGGTGTCAGAGAGAAGAGAGCGATGTAAAACAATAGAGGAGGAGGAGGTTTGGGAGGGAAATATCACTGACAAAAATGAGTTGGCTAAGTGCCTATCAAAGTGAAAGGTTGCTGCCTGGCCCATAGAGGGGCTACTGCTCTGACAATCCTGTGCTGTCAGGAAGGGCAACAGATTTCGATGGTGAAGTTAATGGGTGACTCTTGAGCATGTCGATCTCTTTCAACTCTAACACGACACCCAGGAAACTCCAGAAGGACAAGACCAGTCTGTGACCCTTTTAAAATTAAGAACAGCTGAAACCGGTTTGGCTCAGTGGATAGAGCGTCGGCCTGCGGACTGAAAGGTCCCGGGTTCGATTCCGGTCAAGGGCATGTACCTGGGTTGTGGGCACATCCCCAGTAGGAGATGTGCAGGAGGCAGCTGATCGATGTTTCTCTCTCATCTATTTTTCTAACTCTCTATATCTCTCCCTTCCTCTCTGTAAAAAAACAAACCAAAATTAACATACAACCCTAAATGCACAACCTGGATTTAAAAGATTTGTCACCTCATTATTTCTAAATGCAGGTCAAATCTCATTAGAACCTATCTACATATGGTTAAAATAAAAATTCCTAGTCTTACCCAAAAACTCATTTAAAATAATGTAAGAGCCTGGCCGGCGTGGCTCAGTGGTTGAGCGTGGACCTATGAACCAGGAGGTTATGGTTTGATTCTCGGGCAGGTACATGGGTTCCATCCCCAGTGTGGGGCGAGCAGGAAGCAGCCAATCAATGATCATCTCTCATCCTTGATGTTTCTCTCTCTCTTCCTCTCTGAAATCAATAAAAATATTTTAAATAAAAATAAAATAAGTACATCAGAATGTTGGCATCTCATCCCCAACAGGAAGTGACCTCATTTCTCCTATTGGTTTTGTGCATTTTTAAATGGACCGGTCTGCCACGTGTGTTTGATTAGCACTTCACACCTTGTTTACAATGTGGGGGAGGGAAGCTGTCATTGGCATCTGTCCCACTGTTTCCGATGAGCTGTCAGGCTGAGAACTCTCCCTTCATTGGGACAATTGGGCCAAAGGCCAGGCTGACTGAGTGAAATGTCAGATGGTCCTTTTTTTTTAAAGATCCGCCCTAAAGCCTGAGCTGGTCTCCTAGAGCTCTCTCAATTCTGCAGAACCAGCATCCAAGAAAGAGAATGCTTGTTTACGGTGCTACCCTCTCCCCTTGGCCACCTTGTTCCTTTGGACTAAGGTGCAAATGGCAACTGGTTTCCAAGACCACTTATTCAACACACACAGCAGCTGAGCTCTTCAGGCTGATGTAACAACCTCCCCTGCACCAGCCAGGCAAGGGGAGGCCTCCTGGGGCCCTGGTGGGGCCAGCGCCTTGAGGGGCAGCTGGGCAGGGCAGCCAGGAGTGAGGCCCACACAGTCATGACTAGGGGGCCTGATCTATCAGGGTCACGGAGGCAGGCAAGAGGATATAAGACAGGATCATCCAGATTTCAAAGTCAGAGAATGGAAGGACTCTCAAGGGAAGAATGAGACCCAGAAGGTGGAAGAAGACTTGCTCAAAGAGCCAGGAACAGGAACTTAGACTCTTGATTCTGGGTGGATTTATCCTGTAACTACCTTAGTTAAAAAATCACAGATTCAAAATCACTCTCAAAAACGTAAATTGCCAGTACACTTGACCCTAGAACCGTGGTCGGCAAACCGCGGCTCACGAACCACATGCGACTCTTTGGCCCCTTGAGTGGGGCTCTTCCACAAAATACCATGTGTGGGCGCGCACATTCAGTACTTAGAACTAAGCCCAACGGAAGGAAAAGCAGACCCAGATCACCTGTTGCAGGATTATTCCGGGGCCTATGCTTACTAAGTAGAAGGGTGCGTGGAACTCACCCAGGCTTGTAACACAGTATTTCTCTCTTCCTGCCTCTTCTCTTTGTCTTCAGCATATATAGTTTATGTAAGTTAAGATGGGTGGTAAGATGCCTACTGGTCCGGAACTGTACCGGCCAGTAGTAGTTTGTTTTGTAATCCTCACCTGAGGATGTTTTCATTGATTTTCAGAGAGAGAGAGAGAAACATTGATGTGAGAGAGAAACATTGGTTGGTTGACCCCATATACACCCTGACCAGGGATGGAATCCGCAACCTGGGTATGTGCCCTGACGGGGAATCAAAGCTGCAACCTTTTCAGTGTACGGGACGACATTCCATCCAACTGATCCACTGGCCAGGACTGGCCAGCAGTTTTGACTACTACTGCTACTAATAATAATAATGAAATGACAGACTATTAAGAGCTAAATGTATGCCAGGCACTATTCTAAGAGGCTTATTAACTCATTTAATGCCAGTGATGAGTAAGCGAGCACGTGCCCTGCTTTCAAAGAGTTCCTTGTTTAGGGAAGTGGTTCCAAATCATGGCTGACTAGTAGAACCTCTTGGGGGGCTGTTAAAACACCCTGATGTGTGGGCTCCATCCCAGAGGTTGTGCTTTAATTGGGTAGGGGCGGAGCCTGGGCATGGGAGGGGGGCGGGGTTCCCAAGCTTTCTAGATAACGTATGTGCAGCCAGGACTGAGAACCATGGAGCCAGGGTAAAGGAGGCAGACAGGTAGACTGGCCGTGGCCGGTGAGTGTGCCCGGTTTGTTAAGGGGGACCACAGGTGGGACACCTGACCCAGAGATGAAGGGTCGGGAAGAGATTCCCACTAGACGTGAAATGTGAGAAAGGGTCGCTCCAGGCCTATCACCATCAGGGTGTGTTCCAGGGGAGTTTCTCTTCCCATCATGGTTCTTTGACTCACACTACCCAGGTGGCCCTGTCCCAGATGGAACCTTCTAGTTATAAAGAGTCTGAGCCAGTTATAGCCAAACCAGCACCCCTGAGGGTCAAGCTTCCCCCCATGAAGCCAGGCACTGGTTTTCACACCCAACAGGAGGGGAACCTCTGCCTGGCTCAAGGGTCAGCAGTGGAGGCTCTGTCCCCAGGAGGAACTGATCAGGACTGCGAATCGGAAGGGAGCTGGCTTGCTTGAAGAACCTCCCCTTTTTGGCATAAACCTCTGTAATGCAGCATCATCTTTTGAATTTGCTTAAAATAATATGCTGACATGTGGATATATCTTTTTATGGTTGTATCTGTCTGTCATTTTAACCTTCACTTAGAAGATATCTCCACCTGCTTCAGGCCTCTAGACCCTTAGAAGCACCACGTGGCCTCAGGCCCCTGTGTTTTTGTGGGCTTTACCTACCCCTCCGGGATGCAGGGTCTTACTAAGGCATCTAGGTCATCTGCCACTTCCTGCTCATCAGGTCCTATCACCGTGCATCCATAAATCACTATAAGAGTGATTCAGGCCCTAATCCGTTTGGCTCAGTGGATAGAGCGTCAGCCTGCGGAATGAAAGGTCCCAGGTTCGATTCTGGTCAAGGGCATGTACCTTGGTTGCGGGCACATCCCCAGTAGGAGGTGTGCAGGAGGCAGCTGATTGATGTTTCTCTCCCATCGATGTTTCTAACTCTCTATCCTTCTCCCTTCCTCTCTGTAAAAAGTCAATAAAATATTAAAAAAAAAAAAGAGTGATTCAGGTCTCTGTTCACCAAACCCAGAGATTTTGTTGTTTTGTTTGGTTTGTTATTATTATATAGATCAGGCAGGACCTGCGTAGGCTGCCCTATAATTAGACCTGGGGGAACACATAATTATCAGCCACTGCCTGGTCTTGTCGGTTGGACTATTCTGCAAAGGACCCTGACCCTGCTGCCTATTTTTGTCATGACACCCACTTTGCATCTGTTAATTAATGGCTTCCACCTAACCTTTGCCACCCCCGGATCATAGATTTTCTCCCCACAGAAGTCAGAGTGCTCATTTCAATGAGGCTATTTCCTGACAGCGGCTCCAGCAATAGTCAAAGATGCCGGTGCTCCCCTTCCCAGTGTTTCTACTTGGTGATCGGAGTGTCTTCTAGCTGTTCAAGGAGCACAGCTAGGAGATGAGTGTGCAGTTCACCACTAAAAATTTACTCCAGCATTCCTGTCTCCCTAAGTCTTTGAATTATTTCCTTCACATTCTACCCAGGAATTTCTAGCATCTCAACTTCAATTAGCATGGCTAAGCTAGGGCAGACCACAAAGGCGGGGCCGTGTTTGTACACTGGCGAGAATGACAACTCAGACTCGGCTAAGAGTCCTCTCACTTGGCTGTACAATTGTTTCAGAATATACACAGATGATTAAAAACACAGGTTGGTGTGAGTAGACAAACACCTCAGCATCTGCATTGTTAATCACAGAAGTGTACTCTGCTTTTGGTGGTCTCAATGCCCTCACAGAGTAATGAATTCAACAGGCCAGTAGCGCTTAGAGACATGGCTGACAGGCTTTCGTATCACTTTAGGGCGCAGCGGTTCCCAACCTGTGGGTCGAGAACAATGAAAATACATCCTGCATATCAGATATTTACATTACGATTCATAACAGTAGCACAATTACAGTTATGAAGTAGCAACGAAAATAATTTTATGGTTGGGGGTCAACACAACATAAGGAACTGTATTAAAGGGTCGCGGCATGAGGAATGTTGAGAACCACTGCAAGAAGGATAGCGCATGTCATTAATCAGGGCTCCATCTATTTCCACAAAATAAATTTCTTCATCAACTGCAGATAATCTGGTTCCTGTTGTCTTCTGCATCATCAGGCCTACGTGAAGCCTTATTGTAGCTGGTCTGGGCCACAGTTTGCCAGAGTGGGCCTTACATACAAAAGTGGGCCTTAAAATAAAAGTGGAGCACACAGTTAGAATTGCTCCCAGCTGTTTGAAGCAGCCCAGTGATTTCAGAATCACTGGTAATTTGGCCCACACTGATCATTTCAGTTTAATTTAAATTTTCTTGTTTCCTACTTGATCTAGCACCATCAGAAGACCACTTAGGCAGTCCATCTTATTTTTTTTCCCCCTAAAATAAATGAGCAAAATATCTCCCCTCAATTTGACTTTGTAATTGGCCACCCAGGGCAGGGGCTCTGACTCTAGTTATGCTTTGGCAAAAATGGAGGGGAGAGGGCGAGCGAAGAACTGGCTTACTCTTAAAAGCAGGCTCACTGTTGTGGGGTCTTCAAGGAAGGCAAGATGGATTCATTCATGAGAAGAGAAGCGTGGCAACTTCCTCCAGCAAGAGAGGCTCAGAATGTGTTGGAGAGTCCAGGCACGAGCTATTTCCATCCTTTGTGCAATTAGTGGGCACCATTCTTTCACAGACAGAACTCATTTTTTTAGAACTGGGGAACCTGCGAATTCATCTCCTATCATTTAGCCATCAATCAAATCCAACTTGGACTCTGGTTTTTTCCCTACAGAAATCAGAGTGCTCATTTCAATGAGGGAATTTCCCTAGTAACGGCGAGAGACAAGTTTTCCTTTAAGTGCTATCATAGAAAGTCATTTGTTTTTAGCTGGTCCTTAGCCAACGATTTCGTACTCGGAGCTGGGCATTCTCTTTTTCTTTCCAGCTGTGCAGCAGTAACTACCCTCCTGGAGCTCTTCGGTCCCTCCTGGCTTTCATAGGGTTCTGTGTCAGTCACCCCTCATTTCTCCAGGCCTTGCCTTAAATGAGCACTTCAGATGTTTTTCTGGTTCACAGTTTTGCCACTGTGTGGCATGGGCTCCCAGCGTTCTGTCCTTTCAGACCAGATGGATTTGTACGGCTGTCACCACAGAGTCCAAATGATGACTCCCAGGTTCTGATGATTCCCTGAGAGGCTGTTGTGTGAAGTCGCTCCTGTCATTGATTCCTACATGAATCAAGGTTCCTGGGATACGCAACAGGAGCAAACTCAAGCTATTTTAGGCAGAAAACAGATTCATTTGTATATGTTGAGTAATCATAGACGCTGCGGGAGCCAGAGAATCCGATTTAGAGGTCGCAGCTGAGCCGGGAACCATGCCCACACTCATGCTACAGAGGGAGTCTGTTGGGCACACAACTGCCACTTGCACCACTAACATCAGTCTTGGACGAGGATTCTAAACGTGTGTCCCTGCTACCTCTGGGAAGCGGCTTCAGGAGCCAGCACTGTGGCCCCCGGTGCCAGAATACAGTCAGTACGGAGTCTACTTTTTGTATCACTAGCCTCCAATTCCAAGTGCTGGAGAGGGGCATCTAGTGCAGAGGACTCTATGCAAAGCTGCCAGGGGAAGCAAGCATCCAGCATTTTCAGCTTCTGTCACGGAGGCGGGGTTCCTACAAATACAGGAAGTGGTGTTTGGATGCTAGGAAGCTAAAGGAATGACAAATGCTAGTTCAGCTTATCAATTGACATTCACAAACAAAAGAAATTTCTCTTTCAAACTCCTCAATGTTAAAAAGGGGCATTCAAGGTCTCCATTTTACTTACTGGTCTAGAATGTATTTTTGCTCATCTTTCCTCATGTGCACTGAGAAGGACAGTAAAAGCATAGGAGAATTTTTAAAATCAAATGATTATATCTTGTTTTCTCTTTCTCCTTTACTGATATGCTGAATCTCTTCCATTTTCAAATATCAGCTTTTATGCAGATGAATTCCATTTTTAAATTTCTTTTATGTTAAAATGTTTGCAAAATATCCAGTCATAAAAGAATATAATAGGAGCAGGATCTCTAGAGAAAGTTTTATTCCTGATATTTGTTGGTACAATAGCCTAAGCCTTCCTGAGTTTGTTTTGCTTGCTTTGTTTTAAGTAGAATTGATGATGGTCCCTTCTCTACGCAGGAAATTGGATTCAGTGAGTGGCAGCCGCAGCCACACAATGAGTCCTTAAGTGGCCGTCCACTGCTAACACTGAGCCCCTGACATCACACTAATCCTGGCAATACAGAGAGAGAGCCGGATCAAAGCCCACTGGGAGAGGGAAAGAAAATAATCCCAAACTGCTTCTTTGATGTCACATTAGGCCGTTAATATACATCACATCTGTTTATCGTCAACCTTCTGCCCAGTGCTGGTCTGGCTTAATTGCACACCTTTGAGACCCAGCATTAAGTTACTGTGGGCTCGGATGGGAAACGTGATTTGTGTCGTAGTTAATGATGAGGTTTAGGGCCAAGTCCAGAGTCATGGGTTCCCATACTCTGCCCTGGCCTGACTGCATGCTCCTCATAAATCACGCCTTCACTGCGTGAGGGGACCATAAATCTGCCCAAAGGTGGGCCTCTTCACCCCGTCCTGCTCTCCTCCCAGACTCTGCCTTTTGATTCCCTGGAGTACCATGAGAAGGCTGTTAGGTAAGTGCTTTTCATTTCTCTCTGAGTGGGCTGGTCGTTTCCTTCCTGTTACTCTGTGTGTGGGGAGGGGTGGGGGGGGGAGAGTGTGAACAGTTGTTAGGTTTTTAACTTTATCTTTGAAATATATCTGTCACCCAGACTCTCATCTCTTCATATTTCAAGTATTTTTAGAGCATGGTCCTGTTTTTTGATTATACAAAGATTTTGTCAAGCTTTGTGCAAAAAGAGGTGAAGTTGAAATAATTGAAAAAAAATTTAAAGAAGACACAGGGTTTTAAAAGTTAAATAAGCCCTGTCTGGGTGGCTCAGTTAGTTAGAACATTGTCGTCCTGATACGCCAAGGTTTCGGGTTCTATCCCCGGTCAGGATACATACAAGAAGCAACCAGTGAATGCATAAATAAGTGAAACAACAGAATTCTCTCTCTCTCTCTCTCTCTCTCTCTCTC
>NW_005364225.1:3370437-3406035 GCF_000412655.1 Myotis brandtii
CCTCTCCCTTCCTCTCTGAAATCAATAAAAATATATTTTAAAAATAATAAATTTAAATAAAATGGCATCATGAACTATTTTTACCTCTAGCCAACTTGGAAACTGCAGCAACGGTACATCAGATTTTGGCACAACATACCTGATGCCGTCATCTTTTGTCTTTGTAGGAAAGGAGGAGAAGCAGCTGGACTTTCATAGGAAGAACGTGAAGGAGTCCCCGCAGGTGCCGCGGAGTAGTTATGTGAACAGGTCTGAGTCCGGGGTAAAGACGCCCAATGGGAGGAATGGTGTGGCTGGGTGGGAACTTGCATTCTCAGGTAACCAGCAGGGTCTGAGACCCTGAACCTCACGCCTAACACTGAGGTATTTATAGCCAACTCTCTAAAGGAAAGAAAAGAGAGCTCATAGCAGTTTGGCCTCTTCTTTTAGTCCTCAAGTACAGCTAAGAAAGGAGGCGCCCTTTAAAAGCTGGTGTAACAAGCTCCTTATAAGGAAGCATGTGTAGGAGACAGAAAAAGAAAGGAAGGGAGGTAAGGAGAGATGAGAGAGAGAGAGAGAGAGAGAGAGAGAGAGAGAGAGAGAGAGAGAGAGAGAGAGAGGAGAGAGAAATTAAGATGATAAAAACCTCCCAGCTAGCATGGCTCAGTTGGTTGAGCATAGGTCGCCCAGTTTGATTCCCAGTCAAGGCACATGCCTGGGTTTCTGTCTTGATCCCCTGTAGGGGGTGTGCCGGAGGCAGCTGATCCATGTTTCTCTCTTATAGATATCTCTCTCTCTCTCTCTCTCTTCTCTCTTTCTCTCTCTCTCTCTCTCTCTCATCAATAGAAATCATTTTTTTTTAATGATAAAGACCAAAACACAGCCAAGGTCAAGGTTAGCTAGCGTTCCTCAAGGTCATTTAATGAGCTATGACTGAGATCAACATACTAGGTTAGAGCATCTCAAAGTTCTCCAAACAATCTTAAGGAAAAGAAAAGTGATCATATACCCTCAGGCAATTGGAGAGCTGATGCTGGCACTGCAAACATTTCCTGTTTCATCCTAAAAAGTTGTACAAATGTTGCATTCTACGCATAAGGTGTGTTTTTTCATAGAAAATGTTTTAGGCTAATGACCATTCAGCAAGTTGTGTCCCACTTAGTCTATGGTTTTGCAAAGCCCACAGCGCATTGCCATGGGAGCCTCTGAGGGGGCTGCTCCATCCGTTTGAGACACAGATGAACAGCAATTAGTTCAGTTCCAAATATTGTATCTGAAAATATTGTGACTTTCAGTTAAGTGTATTCAACCATTTAGCCAAATATTTTAATAACCTGCAGAAACCCAGGGAATATAATTTTAAACCTTGGCCTGCTCTGTTCTCAGTGGAACAAATGGAGCTTTGCATGACTCCTTCCTGGCAAGAGACACTTAGTTCAATCAGAGGCGTTGCTCACTCTAAAAATTTCATCCAAATCTGGAGTTAGTGTTAAATGACACCATGTGTTTCCTCTGGTTAAGGAAGGTCAATAAATTGTGTTCCTTTTTGTTTCAGAAAACTGAGATATTTTAGTCTGCTCATGTTGAAAAAATGCTAATTGTGAATTGAAGAAATGTGGAGGGCAGTGGGAGCCCTAAGTCTGCATGGGTGTGCCTGCTCATCTTGCTTTCAGAATTCTGGGGTATTTGACATCTATAATAATAAAAGCATAACATGCAAATCGACCGAATGGCTGACAACCGGAACGACCGTCCAGATGTCATTCTGGATGACCTACCGGAAGAAGCTGGGGCTGCAAGGGTTGAGGCAGCTGCCGGGGGCTGCAAAGGCCTATTCTTGCACAAATTTTGTGCATAGGGCCTCTAGTGCTATAAACCAAGTCTGCTTTCTTATGGCCTAAAATATGCCAAAAGACGTTCTGAGAAATGACAGACAGCATTGTTAAAAAAACACAAGACCTCCCAAGAAAATGCAACACTTATTTGAATAATTTAAATTAAAATTAAAAAATCATCCATAATTGAATGAATCTCAGAGAAGAGATTAAGCATGAATTGCTTCCTTTGAAAAATGAAAAGTCATACTCAAGCCTCTATGATCATGAAAACCACACTACCCAACACTAATATCCCTATACTGCCCAATATTAACATCTCTATGCTACCCAAAAAGGGAAAGTTGATAAAGATACAAGTCTCTTAATTGAATATAACCTAACAATTCCAGAATACCCAGAGTAATACGGGGTGTCCCAAGATAACGTACACACACTTTAACAGTAGATTCTATTACATATTGAAAGTGAACTATATTTTAATAAACACTGCCTTTATAATTATTCAAAGTGTGTATACATTTTTTTGGGAGAACTGTGTATACGGTATATCTACAGGTGTAGATGGGGGCGGAAAGGATGGTGGATGTAAAATTACAGTAATTTATAGCTATTTGCCTGAAAATCTAGCTGAGTAGCTTCCATGTACAAAAGATAAGTCACAAACGTGTTACGTGCTTGTTTCCCAGGCCTCCTCCTTTATCTGGGTTGGCCCTGCCTTCTAATCTGTTTCCCGCAGTCCTGCACAGCCAGGGGGAAGTTTGGGGAGCTTTCCTTCCTGACTAGAGGGACTTACTCATCCCACAGCCACGCTTCTGAGGGCAGGGCCTGTGTGACCGCAAGCAGAGTGTCTCTGAGCTGGATCAATAAACAGATACATTGAACATGTCGGTTCTTTGTCCCAGGTAGGAATGTACAGGGTAAGTGCTGCAGAGGAGCTCAGATGGTTACAGCACAGACCCCGTCAGGGCACATGCAAGAATCAACCAATGAGCCCTGGCCGGTGCGGTTCAGTTGGTTGAGTGATGATGTCCCATGAACCGAGAGGTCGCTGGTTGGATTCTCGGTCAAGGCACATGCCTGGGTTGTGGGGATCTATCTCCAGTAGGGGGCGTGCGGGAGGCAGCAGATCGATGTTTTTCTCTTCCTCTCTTTTCTCTCTCTCAAAAAAAATCAATAAAAACATTTTAAAAGAATCAACCAATGAATGCACAAATGAGTGGAACAACAAATTACTCTCTCACTCTCAGTCTCGCTCTCTCATAAATAATAAAATAAAACGAAATGTACAGGAAATTTGGGGGCGCAGAGAAGGACAGAAACCCAATGGTAGCTGCCCAAGAAGGCAAACTCAGGGCAGGTACAGAGCCAGGGCCTTGGCGTCCACGCCCTGGTGTGTCCAGGCCAGGTCAGCTCCCAGAGGGGGAGGCGCAAAGAGGGGCGCAGCACGGAGAGCCGCTTCCAGTTCCGGGAGGGGAGCGTCTCCGAGGGAGCCCCGGATTCCTGAGCCCGGGCCAGCCTTGGTGGAAAAGATGTATTTCGGGCTGCGATTCAAGTCAACTTTGAGGAGCTTCAAAAGCTCGGACTTGGCAATTGGATGCAAAAGGCGCTTCCAAGCTCTTCCGATCCGACCGCAACTTCTAAAGCACAGTCAGTGCTTGCCGCCCGGCGGAGCTGGAGTCGAGTCGGAAAAACAACTTGCGGAGAGGCTGGGGCTTGCAACACCCTCAGCCTTAACCCTGAGGCCAGCTTGCGGCGCCCCCGCTCGGCGGCCTGGCTCCTGCCGCCGGCTGCGTCCCTGTGCTCGGTGTTAGAGGGGAAACCGTAGGACTCGGGTTCGTGGGCGAGTCCTTGTCGGTGAGCACCTCGCCCACATGCCCACCTGCCACGCCCGTTCGGCCACCAGAACGGAAGGGTCACTGTTTCCCACCGCAAGTCCACGGGACCAAGCCCCGCGGGTCCGGCCGGCCCCACGGCCTCTGGTCCTCCTACAGGGGCGGGGCCCGGCTGCTGAGGAGGGGTCCAGCGTGGGGGTCCCTGGGCTCCAGCGCCACCCCGCTTCGGGAGAGAGCACTGTATCAGCCGCGGGGGTGCGCTCCCACCAGGTGTGTGCCCTGCTGCGGCGACTGGACTGCGGAGACCTCGTTTCCCCACCCACGGAGTGAGGGTGATGACCCTTAGGTTTTACAGACGTGGGAGGGTTAAAGAAAGACGAATCTAAATCACCTGCGTGCCTAGCTCATCAGCGTTGGTGTCTTTCCAAATTCCGAATTTCCAATCTAATTCAGCTCATAGCTACCGGAGATATAACCTGAAATAACCCTCAGGAGACTTACTGTCTGGTGGAGAAGAGGAACAAGTGAAAACGGGCCGTGGGGGGAGCTGCCCTGGTAGAACTGCTGGGTCTCCTCTGGACGCCCGGGGAGAGAGCCCATTGCAGAGGTCAGGGGAGCCTTCCCACAGGTAAAAACCTGGGCAGGTGATGGCCAGGCAGAGGGGGCTGTGGAGGGAGAAGAGGTAGCAGAGACCAGAGGTGGGGAGAGAGCAGACCCGAAAGCTAGCAGTAGCTCAGACCGCCTGGCAAAGGGAAGCTGGAGGGTCAGATCATGAAAGAAATCCCAAGTTATAAAATTTTAGTGACTAGATTTTTATCTTGAAGCAAAGAGAAAACATTCAAGTGTTGGGGGCAGCGAGAAGGGCACCAGGGCTAGACGAGGGGGGTCAGACAGGACCTGGGTTCAGCAGCCTCAATACTTGGGTTCTGGCTAGGAAAGAATTCAGAGCCAAGACTCTAAATAGAAGAGAACATTTACTTGGAAAAGCACAGAGGTAGAAAAAGTAATTTGTAGAAATGGACTTAGGAAACAAGTTATAGAGGCAAAGGAAGGGCCCTTGGAGCTTAGAAGTGGGGAAGGTAAAGGTTATGCGCCTGGGGGTGGGGGGGGCGGCGGAGGTGGAGAGGGCCTGCTCAGGGAGGGAGAGCCCGCTGGGTCCTCAGTCCTAAGGGTGAAGGGTGGAGGTTTTAGGGGAGGTTCCAGGGGAAGATCTCAATAGAACAGTGGTTCTCAACCTTCTGGCCCTTTATTTTTATTTTTTAAATATATATTTTATTGATTTTTTACAGAGAGGAAGGGAGAGGGATAGAATTAGAAACATCGATGGGAGAGGAACATTGATCAGCTGCCTTCTGCACACCTCCTACTGGGGATGTGCCCACAACCAAGGTACATGCCCTTGACCGGAATTGAACCTGGGACCTTTCAGTCCGCAGGCCAACACTCTATCCACTGAGCCAAACCAGTTAGGGCAACCTTCTGGCTCTTTAAATACAGTTCCTCATGTTGTGACCCAACCATAAAATTATTTTCGTTGCTACTTCATAACTGTAATGTTGCTACTGTTATGAATCATAATGTGAATATGCAGGCTGGTCATAGGCGACCCCTGTGAAAGGGTCGTTTGACTGCCAAGGGGTCTCGACCCACAGGTTGAGAACCGCTGCAATAGAATATGCAACAGTTTTCCAGGTGTCTCCACTGATTGGCTGGTGCCAGGGTAGAGGGTCATTATTCAGCGCTGCTGGTCCTGCGGTCAGCCCTGGAGTAGTGTTGCTTGTCTGGTTTTGTTGCTTTTCTGGGCCTGGAGCTGAAAAACAACTGAGGCCTAGATGTTATCTCTTTAGAGGAAAGGCCAGGGGGTCCAAACCATATGCTAGGGAGGAAAGGTCACCCTGGGGGCGAGGTCCCACCCTACCATTGTCCTTTGCTAGGCACCTGGGACTTTCCACCTGGTGACCTTCTGCACCTGGCCCGTGGTCCTTGCTCTAACTGCCTATCAGCGAAGTAAGAGAGTTACATGGTCTGATGTGAATTTTAGAAAGATTCCTTTGAGTAAAGATCGCAAGGTACAATTTAACTTACAAGTTCCTTATCATTAGCAGCTTCATTTGAGGGTTGAATCTTCTTGAGTCTAAAAAAACTCAGATTTTTCCAGGTCAGGCCAAGTAATCCCGAGTTCTCAGAAAAGAGTAGAAAGATTTGTTAGTTCTTTCTCAAGTGAGGTTGAGTTGGGTTTTAATATCCCCTCTTTGAGTGAGGCTTGGTTCCATGGCCAATTTTATTGCTCGGTTGGGGAAAAAAAATGAAAACTTTTGTACCTATATTACTCAACAGCCTCTTTAGAAACGTTTCCACTCACCTCCACGTGCCTTGCTGCTGGGATCAAGAAGCCAGAGGCATGCTGGAAAAGTGTTATCACACTTGCATGAGACCAGCCCCTCCCTGAAGATGTTCTGGAGACAAAGCCAAATGAGGTGGAGCTGGGCAGGGCTGCGGCTTCAGGCTCAGGCTTGCAGGCTGGCTGGGGGATTAGAAGTCCTAAACGGGTTGGTGCAGTTGTTCCTCTCCCTTTGTTTCCTGTTAGGTGATACGTGAGTTGGTTGTGTTTGTATTTCGATGATTCCCCGGTGCACATTGCTTTTGAAAACAGCAGTTTGCAGGATTAGCTAATAACCATGCTGTAGTCCTTGTTCAAACCCAGTGAACAGTGATTTAATCTCAGATTGCTCAACGCAGGCTTCAGGTTCTCTCTCCACCTAGCTCCAGCTGTGCACAGGGAGGGTGACTGAGATCCTCCAGGTGTGGGGGTAAGAGAATGTCTTGTCAACAACATCCCCCTCCCCCCCCGCCAGTTGATTATATGGTATACCATGCAGATCTGCAATTTAGCTTTGAGCTGCTCCTAATTTGTTCCATGATCTGGGATTACTTCTCCCATTCTCTGAGGCTTAGTTATAAAGTGAGAAAATTTGACTAACTGCTGGACGTTTCCTTCGGGCTCTCGGAGAGTCTGGTCATCAGAGGGGTAATATCGCATCACTGCATTTAAAGGCAAAGCATGAAACTCTAACAAACTCCTCAAGCACTCCTCTGGGTCTGCACCGTTGCCTGTGTTTGCACATTGATTTGTAAGTGAAATTGCAAATCTTGTCTAATATACAGGATTATATAAAGTTGAGGAAAAGTCATGTTGGAAAAACAAACAACAACAACAAAACAAAGCAGAGACCTAGAATTAATTAATTTTTTTATTTTTATTATTATTATTTTTTTTGCTGCCCAGCTGGTGCCAACCTATGAACCAGGAGGTCACGGTTCAATTCCCACATAGGACAGAAGCCCCGGTTACAGGTTTGATCTCCAGTAGGGGGCGTGCAGGAGGCAACTGGTCAAGGATTTTTCTCTCATCATAGATGTTTCTATCTCTCCTCCCTTTCTCTGAAATAAAATTTTAAAAATATTTAAAAATTTTATTTTGCTTTATTAAGGTACTAGAGGCCCGGTGCACGTAACTATCACCTCACATTGTTACCTTTAAAAAATTTTTTTTTTATTTTAGAGTTCATCTTATATAGATTTTTGGGAAGTGTGAACTTCAGGGACTGCCAGACTTTCAGAAATGGAAATGTATGTAAGGATAGGCTGACGTTTAGCTGTGAAAGTGGGTTACTGGAGTGAGACTATAGCTGACTGGCTGACTTTAGAAGGGTGAGGCTAGCACCAACTCTGGTTTTCAGAAGTATGGTAACTGACATTGTCATTGATGGGAATAAGTTTAAAAAAATGATCTGGCAGTTACTTGGGCTATGACCAAAGAACAAAGGGGCCTTTTTTTGAGAAACCTTTTATTGTTAGTACCTAACATAGTGTCTTAATTGGTTAGTATTTTTTGACTGACTAAATGAATAAAAAAAATTTTTTTCTCCCTCATCTTAAGTCCAGAAGAAACAATATACTTTAAAAGTTCATAAAAGCAATATCTTATCCCTGGCGGGTAGGCACCAGCAGGTCACTGTTCAATTCCCAGTCTGGGCACCTGCCTGGGTTGCAGGCTTGATCCCAGGTAGGGGTGTGAAGAGGCAGCCAATCGATGACTCTCTTTCATCAATGTTTTTCTCTCTCTCTCCCTCTCCCTTCTTCTCTCTCTCTTAATGTTAAACACACACACACACACACACACACAAACACCAATATCTTTGATACGGAATTTTTGGACTGGAACACGCAGTGTTCCCCTGGACTGGAACCTGGATTCTTTGTCCGCCGGAGTCGAAGAATGAATCCACGGACAGAAGATGGTATAGCAAAGGTGGAGACTTAGTAAAGAACAAGTACAGACTCCCATGTGGGGAGAGGGGAAGAGTCCCACGGAATGGACTCCCACATGGGGAGGGGGAAAGGGTCCCACAGAATGGATTTCCACTTGGGGAGGGGGAAGAGTCCCACTGAGTTCCTTTTCCCTATTGTTTTCCTATTCCCTTTGGGCTTTCTTCTCCTTCTGGATGAAGGGCTTCCATCCCCTTATTTTGTAAATATAGACCTTTTGCTGTTCCCAGCTCCCTCATTCTATGGAAATGTACCTGTTGCAGCCTTTTAGCTTCCCTACTCTATGGAAATACACCTTCTGCTGCTCTGCAGCCCTGTGCTTCTTGCATGATCCTCTTAATTTCCGAAATTTCTAAAAATTCCTAAACCTGTTCTATTTTACCCCTAAAATTCCTGTTTCATCTTAAAAAGACAAAAACAAAATGTTCAAAGCCACCTAAATGCCCAATGATAAGAAAATAGCCCTAGCTGGTTTGGCTCAGTGAATAGATCATCAGCCTGCGGACTGAAGGGTTCCAGGTTCGATTCTGGTCAATGGCACATAACTGGGTTGTGGGCTTGACCCCCAGTAGGGGGCGTGCAGGAGGAAGCCAATCAATGATTCTTTCTCATCATTGATGTTCCTTTATTTCCATATATATGTATATATATATATATGTACATATATATATATTTTTTTAAGAATTCTTTTTTTAAATGTATTTTTATTGATTTCAGAGAGGAAGGGGGGGAGAGAGAAACATCAATTATGAGAGAGAATCATTGATTGATTGATTGATTGATTGATTGGCTGCCTCCGGCACACCCCACAATGGAGACTGAGCCCACAACCCAGGCATATGCCCTTGACCAGAATCGAACCCGGGACCCTTCAGTCCGCAGGCTAACGCTCTATCCACTGAGCCAAACCAGCTAAGGCTCAAATATATTTTTATTGATTTTTTACAGAGAGGAAGGGAAAGGGAGAGAAAGAGCTAGAAACATCAAGCACATGACCAGGAATTAAACCGTGACCTCCTGATTCATAGGTTGATGCTCAACCACTGAGCCACACAGGCTGGGCTCTGCTTTGATTTTAGAAAGACTGCATAGCTCTCCCTTGTCTAGCAAGCCATAAGTTCAGCTTTTTGTTTTGCTGGCTTCTTCCTTTCAGCACAGTATCAAGGGTAAAAATTAAAATATTCATTTTCTTCAAAGACATTATGACTTAGTTAAAGATATCTCACTTACACACAAAAAAACTATTATAACTGGTCATACTATAGAGAAATAGTAACAAAGAGACACATCCTACCAGGAATTCATGAGAAAGCTTTATAGAATGGGCCTTGAAGGAGGTGTAACTAGTGTTGTGCATACATACCTAGGAATAAAAATATCACAGTAATGATCACAGACTAGATTTTCCTGATTTTGTATTGTGATCAAAATGCCGTAACAAAATGCTGTAGAGCAGGCGGCTTTACAACAGTTATTTTCTCACAGATCTGGATGCTGGAAGTCTGAGGTCGGGGTGCCAACATGGTTGGCTCCTGGTGAGAGTTCTCTTCCTTGCTCCGGATAGCAGAGTTTGGGCTCCGTCCTCACATGGTGGGGAGAGAGAAAGAGCAAGCTCTCTGGTGTTTCTTCTTATAAGGACACTAATCTTATCCGATGAGGGCCCCATTCTTGGGAATCACTAGATCCACATCTGATCATGTTACATCCTTGCTTGAAGTTCTTTGGTGGTTCCTTGTTCCACAGAGGCTAAAACCTAAACATCTAAAACTCTCAGCTGATATTCTTATTTCTTATTTCACTGAACAAATAGGAGCAATCAGAAGAGAATTTTCATTCTCCCATTTCAACTACACACCTGGCTGCATTTGTGCCATAGGCTCTGCCTTTCCTTGTGCATTTATGCGTGAACTGCCCACACTCCTGTCCAAGGCCAGCATTCCCACTTGTACACTAGACCCCTCAAGGACATCACTCTATCAATCTTTCCCTTTCTTTTCTACACCATCAACTTCACCCTCTTTATGGGATCATTCTCATCACAAACAAACATATTTCTGGCACTACAAAAAAAAAATCTCTGTAGACCCTGGTCTCCTCTGGTTTTAGCCCTATTTCTCCTTAAAGAAAATCTACTTAGTTGTCTGTGTTCATTGTCACTAATTCTGCTCTTTCCATTCTTTCTTGAGTACATTCTAATCATGTCTTTGTCCTTAAAACTGCTTTTGTCAAGGTTACCAATGACCTCCACATTGCTAAATGTAGCAGACAGTTCTCAGCCCTCCTCTTAGTTGATTGATAAGCCTAGTGTGACACAGTTAAACAGATTCAACTCCTTGAAAGACTTTCCCTACTTCATTTCCAAACACTGCAAGGTTTCTGATTTCCTCCTGCCTCCTTGGTTTCTCTTTCCCAAATTCCTTGCTTTATTACAAAGATTCAGTCTTTGGTCCTCTTGTCTCATGAACACTCGATCTCTTGTTGATAATCAATTCCACCTACCAGTGTATGTTTTCATCTCCTAACTTCCTATATCTAGTCCCCAATTATCTCTTGGATACAGACATGTATAGCTAGTTGCTTGCCAAATCCCCATCCTCTCTCCTCTACATCTCAGTGAATAACAATGCCATCTTTCCAGAATCTCAAACCAAAAACGTTGGAGTCAATTTCTTCCTTGCACATCAAGCCCTCACATTGCTCAAGTCTTTGCTCAAATGTCATCTCACTGAATCCTTTTCAGACTCCCGGTGGTGTTTTCAATTGCCACCTCCCTGACCTGAGTTATTCTCCATGCCACCCATCTCTGATTGATGCCATTTTCCTATGGATGAGATACTGTTTTTGACTTTGCATCTTGATTGGGAGTGGAGGGAGGGCAGTTTTTGGGGTTTGTACTAGGTCTTCCCCACTGTGGTAGTTTTACTCCAGAGGCCAAGGACTTGGGTTTTGCCAAGTATGTCTAGTAGAGCGATATTTAGGGAATAGAGACACACTGTGAGTTGAACTCCATTTCTTACCTCATCCCCATATGCCTCACTTTCCAAAGGGATCCATGCTATCATTTCAGGTCTCTGAGTACCAATTTCAAATCAGACCCAATGTCCAGTGGTTCTTGAAATAGCTGGTTACACCCTTCCCCTCGTGTGCAGCCACTTGAGTCCATGGCCACTGGTTTGTTGGGCTGAGAGAATCTTTACCACCTATATGTACCATGGTATTTCTGGGCCCTTCTTCTTGGGGATCTGCCCTCTCTTTCACTCAGTAGCTTCCAAGTTGGAAAACTGGTTCAGGTTCAGAAACTTGGCAAAGAATTGTAACTTTTTATTGAACTGTCTTCAGCCTCCCATTTACCCATCCTTGATTTCTTGTTGGCTACCCATCTTTTGCCTCTAGGGAGGCTGTGTTCTTCTAACCATCTCCATAACTCTTGTGGGTCTGGCTTCCCTGGCTGCCACTCTGATCTTGCACTTATGACAATAACTGCATCCCCCTGACCTTCAATAGCTAAGCCCTTTCACCTGGCCTCTATTGTTGGGGGTGGCCCTAACATTTCCATGGCTGTTAGTGATCCCTATTCTACGATGACATCTCCCATCATCAGCCCTGGCTTAGAGAGAAGAGCCACCTTTGACCTTCTCAGTGATGCTGGAGCCCCCATCGCCAGTGCATTTCTCCTTGCTTTAGTAAGTGATATACCTTTGGCTCTTCCATGGAACATAATGCTCTGATGGGTTTTTCAACCTTACATGGCATATTCTCACCAGCATGCCCATTTCTCTGAGCCTCTTAATCTCTTCTTCCACTTTTTGGCATTTCCACTTCACTTAGTGTGGCCTTCACTTTTTCCATGTATCCAGGAGCCATTCCATTAGCATATCAGCAACAAAATTCTATATTATGATCCAGGTTGATAAACTCCCGAACTCAGTCTCAAGCAGTCTCCTGGCTCCTGCAAGTACATGCTCCCACTTTTTGGCATGTCCACCTCACTTAGTGTGGCCTTCACTTTTTCCTTGTATCCAGGAGCCATCCCATTAGCATATCAGCAACACCTCCTGAGGTCTTTTCCAGGGGGTTAAATTCTATATTTTGATCCAGGTTGATAAACTCCTGAACTCAGTCTCAAGCAGTCTCCTGGCTCCTGCAAGTACATGCTGCCTAGGACTTGCAGCTTCTGTGTGACAGTTCCTTTCCTTCCTTGTCAGCATGATTCCACCTGGGTTACACTGTGACTCAATCTAATTATTATCCTTCCAGCTAGATGTTAGGTAGCTATAGCCTTCAGGGGAGAGACCTCTGCACTATCCCCAAGAAAGTAAGGAGTACTCGTTCCTAAGAGGATGGGTGGGCTTCTTCTGCAGGCTCAGGTTTGAGGAATTTAGGGATTTAAGACTTTGGGGTCATCAACTCAGATGAATCCCATCCCATCTGAGGGACCTATCCTTTCCCAACCAGGGCCTCTATCTAGGTATAGCAGACCAGCTTCTTTTCTAGCTCAGTTCCGCTTATGATTAAGTCCTGGGTCTGGTCCTTGGCTTTCTCTGCTGTCCCACCACAGGCAACTGAGAACCTATTTATATGCCACAAAGAAGGCCCTCTAGTCTTTACACTAAGCTTTAATCGCTCTTGGCCTTTGTTTTCTTTTTTTCAAAATGTCACTTTGCTTAACAAGAGATGCCCATAAGTTACCGCGCTCCCCCCCTCCCCCCCATATTTCTCAAACACCTGATGCATCACACCTAGTGCATTTCATCTACAGAAATACCATTCCATTTCACTACTGGTGCCTGTGCTGGGGCCATCTGTGCTCCATCAGCCACCAGTGATAGGGTCCTCACTTCCACCCGAGTGGTGGGCCATCCAGCTCCAACACCCCAGCCCAGGTTGTCGGTACTTGTGGTGTCAACTGGGTTGCATTCTCCAGGATGCAGAGTCTACAGTAGGTTTGTTGAGTAGGCAGTCAGTTAGGCATTAACAAAAGAGAAGGGAACGAATGGAACCAGACGCATCTGATTAAGCCTGATTAACTTTTCAGTCGTTCCAGGGAGTAACCGGCATCTCGTTCCGCCAAATGGAGCAAAACATCCTGCCGAGTTGACTGGGCAGGAAAGGTAGCTTTCAGCCATGGAGGGTGGGAGTGGGGCAGGGTAACTGGCATCACTCTGCTGGATTCATGGGGGAGGGAGAAAATGGTGAGGGGAATTCCTTTTCCTAAGTGCATGCGCAGTAGGAGCCAAATGACCAAGCGAACTATGAGGCCTGCACAATAGGAGCCAAAATGGTGACCATACAAGGGGGAGGAGACTAGCCTGGGAAAGTCTGGAGGAAAGACCATGTAGGATAAGGGCATGGAACCCGGAAGATCCAGGAAAGGAATTGGATGCGGGAGGCACCAGCTTAGCCTCGGGAAGAGCCAGGAAAGAGGTTGGTAGTCTGAAAGAAAGCCTACTCTTTCCTGAACCCAGGAAATATGTGGAAGCTAGACAAAGAGCCCAGCCGGCGCCCTCCTTGGAGCACACCCATACCCTCCCTTCTTTCAGGCATGTACTTTGTGCTGTCTTTTCTCCTAAATTGTAAGGGTCCCCAAGAGACTTGCAACCAGGGGAGCAGTGAGCAGTGGCAGAGGTCTTTCCTTTTTCCTCTGTAACTTCCTTTCCCGAGCCCACACAGCCACTGCCCTATAGCCTGCCGTTCTTGCTGCCTCTTCGAGAATGTACTGTCATTTGTCACTTTCCCTCCAATAAATTTTGCCCACTATCATTAAACTCCTTTCCTGTGACACCGCTGAAGAACCTGTTTCCTCTGATAACAGGTTGACTGGTTGAGTGCTTTGGGGGTCAATTCCCGTGGAAGGGAAGTGAAGGATAGGAAGAAGTTTGGGGAAGAGGGAGAAGTTGCACAGCAATGAAGTTTGAAAGGAGGCCTTGGTCAAACCTCTGGGCAGTCCTGAAGTTGGAATGACTTCTGAATTGTCCCACGTTGGGGTGAGGATACTGGGCCCCACTTTGATCAGCCATGCAATGTGGGATCCTCTGGGAATGAGGTGTGGCCTTCTGTGTTCAGGCAGTCCTCATGGGGACCTGGCTGCTGAGGGCTTTGAGCACTCCCAGCAGCTGGGGAATCAGCCCTTCATTCCTGAATACAGAACTAGGTGGCACCGTGCAGCATCCACATATGGTGTTCATGTTTGCATTCCCAAGGTTTTGTCCCACACATGCGCACTGCGGGCCCGGGACGAGTCGGCTGCTAAGCAGGACAGGCAGTGGCGGCAAAAACACCCGGTGGGCCGGATAAATGTTTTCGGCAGGCCGCATGTGGCCGTAGTTTGAGGACCCCTGGTTTACAGCATTCTCGTGAGTTTCAACCCACTCAACTACATGCACCCGAACTCTATCACAAGGCACGTGGGGCTACGTGTTCGGACCATAGGTTCAAGCTCACAACCACAGCCATTGGCTATGATTGTGCTGGGAGGGCCCTGCCCTCCAGCTGGGACTTGCACGTGGCAATGAGCACTCAAAAAATATTTTCTAAATTCATAAACATTGCCCTGGGAGCTGAGTTCTGCTGTTCTTTGGTATTTGTCTCTCTTTGAATGTGGCCTCTCTGCATTCATGCCCCAGATGGCCCTGAAGTCCGAAGCCTGCCAGCTCTGTCTCTTCAGGGTGATGGAGCCTCACTCCAGCGGTCAGTTAGCAACCACAGACCACTATCCCCACCCAGCCCCGTTATAAGGTGACTCCTCCCTCCTGGACTTTGTTCCTTTGCTGCCTCCTCCATTAGGGACTGCCGCGGGGACAGCATGCCATCCATGCTCAAACTTGCCCCATCCATGACCGAGAACCCAGGACCAATGGGCCTGCCTTGACTTCCAGGGGTTCAGGATCTGCTCCTAACACGTGTGCACAGCTTTCTCTCCAGGTCTAGCCTTTTGGTTGAAACTTCCTTTGAACTGCTCAGTTTTCAACTTCAGCTTCTGGATGTTGTCTTTCTGGGTTTTCTGGATCTAAACTCTGTAGCTCATGAGCAAAACCAAGCAGCCTCACACCCTGTCTAGCTCCTGCTTGCCTTGAAAGATAAGCTTTGGCAATAAAGGGCTGAGAAGATCCAGGGGAGGCTCAGGAGTCTAGAAACCATCTCTTGGACTCAATCATCATTATTTCCTTCCGGAGCACAGCCCATTTCATCTCCAGCATTCCTGGAGGATGGATAAATGCCTAGGAACCTGCTCCTTTTGCTGTCTGGAAAGCCTTCTACGTATAAATTACCATACAATTAGGCCAAGATCTATCTCACAGAGGACACTGAAGAGTTTAACTGTAAACAGGGTATATAATTACAATTCCTTCTTCTGATACTGTTTTGTGCAGTGATGACAAATACTCTTTTTTTTTTTTTATATATAAAGACAATGGAAGGCATTTGTAACCTCTGTTTTTACCTGTTTATACCTGACTTTCATTTGCCATAGCATCATCCATTTGTTTGCACTAAAAAAATGTTAACCTAAAGACAATGGAAGGCATTTGTAACCTCTGTTTTTACCTGTTTATACCTGACTTTCATTTGCCATAGCATCATCCATTTGTTTGCACAGTACAAACGCTGTGATTTCCTGTCATCAGATACTTTTCATTATTTACTAGAAATGGATAGCTTCTGGACTTATTGGCAGGCATCTAAAGCATCATGAGCGCTGATCTGTTTCTACCAACTAGCAAATTGGTAAGTAATCACTTAATAGAAGTAGAATGGTACACATTTCATTTGATGAGCAAAGTGGTAATTTCTCCAGCTACATGGCATTGCTTGTTTATTTATCTTTATTGTGAAGTTAACTAAGACTGGTACTCAAGTTGCTTCAAGCCCTGGCTTCCTATCCACATCTCTCAGAAGAGCCAGTCCCAAACTACATATGGGTCATGATCCAAAAATGTGTTTGAAAATCAGTGTAGGACTCAGATAACTTCCCCATGGAAACAATGTAATGAGTAAAAGTTGAGTCAATGGGCTGCCCCCCAAAATCTATTGAACATACAATGTAGCTGAAACTGGGCTAGTAATAATCCCAATCTACAAGGTGGCCCCCCTCTTCTGCCTGCACCCCTAATCCCATCTGCTCTTCACACAGCAGCAGCTAGTGATCTTTCTCAAGTATAAATCTCATCATACAACTCAGCACTTAAAACCCTACCTTTGACCCCGAACCCCATATCAAATCAAGTCTCAACTCTATTCCCGTACATATTTCTCTAAGCTTCATGTTGCTCTCCACCCCCATTGCTAAAATCTTATTTCCCGTTGTGACCTATTCTTCCCTCGACTCTGAGGATGGTCTCCTAATGGGTCCCCCTACATCTCGTCGCATCACCTTTCTGATTGTCCACTATGCTGCTGCCACACTCTGGAGCATGTCATGTGGGACCTTTCAGTCATGTCACAACCACTTTAAAAGCCTCATCGGCTTCCATATCCAGTCACATGCTTCTACACAAGCTATTTTCTTTACCTGGAATTCCTGAGAAATTCCTGGTCAAAGCCAAGTGTCACCTCCCCTGGGAAGCCTTCCCCCAACAATCAGAAAGAGAACGTCATTCATTCCTCAGTGCTCCCCTTGCACTTTCATTATTGCCTGCCCATGCATGATGGATCGTCGAGGAGAGTGTAAACATGATGAATGTCCACCCCTTGCTCCCAAGAAGCTCACCCTAGACAGAAACAGAAACCGATAATTACAAATCATTCTCCTTATATAAATGTGTTTAGGGTGCTGTAGACTCAAGGATAAAAGGCAACTAACTTTTATTTTACTGGGGGTCTGGAAGTAATTAAAGAGGAGATGATATTTGAGTTGAAATTTGAAGGATTTCTAAAACTTCATGAAGTATTCCAAGGGGGAAAGGGCATTACGAGTAGAGAGATTAGTGTTTGTAAAGGCATAAAAGCGTAAAAAGGGTTAGCATGTTTGAAGAATTGCAAATACTAGTAGTTTCATATGGTTCCAGGGCAAGGTATGTGTGAAGGCTCAAAAAAAAAAAAAAGAAAAAAAAAGAATACCCTTCCTCTCACCTTCTAAATTCTTCTAGTTAGGCCAAATAATCAAATTAACAGAGACATATTAACAGGAGAAAAGAAAATGTTTAATACATGAGCATGGTGAATTCACATAAGCATGAAAATTCCAAAGACAGTGAGGCAATGTTGGGTATATGTGACATTTTTGGACAAAGGAGAATGGGGAGGAGAGGCGGAGTATTAGATTTCAGAAGTGAGAATGGGCCATTTTCAGGTAGTTGGGGAAAAAGGGGGCACTGGCAGGAAAATCCTTGCTCAGGAACAATGGGACACTGGGGATATCTACTAACAGGCTCCTCCATATTTACCATAAATAATTCAAATTAGGTGAAGGCAGCATCCTAGAACAGGGGTGGTCAACCCCTGGCACGCGTGCCAAATATGGCACGCCAGTAACCTTTGCTGGCACGTGAAACCCTCTCTTATAATCTTCCATTTACAATTTTTTTCTTAATATCGACTTTTTTATTTTTCAGATAAATTCAGTGTAGGTGCATCTTAGATAAATAAATAATTTTACATAACATGTATACATTAAAAAATAAATGCATTTTTCATCATCATATACTGTGTTTTTGTCGCTCGAATGAATTTTATTATTTCTTCAAGTTTCTTCACATTCGTACACCTTAAGAGATATCAAGTAGGCGTAACATGTTCTCAAAAAATTAGGGTTGGCACGCAGAAGAATTTTGAGTCAGAGATTTTGCTGGTTTTGGCACGCACTCACAAAAAGGTTGCCCACCCCTGTCCTAGAATCTCCTTTCTGAACCAGGTTTCTCTGTCTGAATCTCTTGGGCAGAAGACGGGTGAAGATACTGGGGTCAAAGAGTCTTTCTGAGTCTCTTTGTCTTTCTTTTCTTTTTAATTTTTTTGTTTTTTTAATTGATTTTTATAGTGAGGAAAGGGTGAGGGAGAGAGAGAGAAACTTCGATGTGAGAGCATAACATCCATCTGCTGTCTCCTGCACGCCCCTCCCGGGGATTGAGCCTGAAACCCGGGCGTGTGTCCTGACAAGAAATCAAACCAGCCATGTTTTTGGTGCCGGGGACGATGCCCAACCAACTGAGCCACACTGGCCTGGGCCGAGTTTTGTTTCTTAATAAATAGCTTAAAGCAATATCCTAAAATGGTAGTGTCAGGATGGCAAAACTTTGGTTCCCTTCACATGCAAGACAGAGCATTGGAAACCAAACAAAGTTAAAAGGCCTTAGCAGCCCAAATGGAATGTTTCTATTTTATTCTATACAAATGTCTATGACAAAGTTAAAGATATTAGGTTATTCATCTTGTATCACCTCTAGCTTCTAGCACCAATGAGGCACATAGTAGGCCTCATATTCATATTTCTTTAATCATATTTTAAATAGTTTTTGTTATCTCTTAGTGATAAAATCTGGGAAAATATAGGCAAAACTAAGAGTTAAATCTAATAAAAATTCCAAACAAATTTCTTATTTCCATACATTTACTTCCATTATTTTAATACTAAAATTAAGATACACAAGAAAGTGGGCTATTACTTTCCCCCCTTTAATTGTATATGTTTCTGTATAGTTTAAACATTTAGAAAATCAGGTTCATATGCTTTTCTAATTTAAAAAGAGTTTACATTTTGTGAATTTAAAAAAGCAAATAGAGGTCTAAATATTGAAGGTTGAAAAATGAATCCCTCATTAACTTGCATTCCCTTTGAGATTTATTGCACAGTAAATTAGTTAATTGCAAACCTTCCAGCAATGTTTTACTCCATTATAGATTACTTTGGAAAAACAAATTTGAGTTTTCCCTCTTGAACAATGAGTGGTTTATTTTAAAGTAGGTGAAAGGTAATGTGAAGGGGAAAAAAAAACACACACACCCCAGCTTCACAGATGTATGGTTTAAAGTTTGCCAAGTACTTAGTGAAGGGTTACACCAACTTCAAACGGTTGGAAAGTATAATGTAATGTGAGAACACGAAGGTCTTGTTTCTTTTTCAGCTCTGACTCTCCCTCGGTTCCCTGCAAACCATCAACAGAAAGAGCACAGTTTCGGAATCACATCCCCTCGTGGGGAGCAGATGAACGCAGGGAGCGGGAGAAATGCGGTGCAATGCACGTTCTCCATTATATTTGCAGTCCGGTAACTCTGTCCTGGATAAGAACTTTATATTCCCTGGTTGGGCCTGGGAGACTGTCTGTGCTCTAAATGATTATGTTTCTCTTTTCGAGCAATGATCCAAAGCCAGTGAGAGTACACAGAGCTGCCATTTCATGGTAGGTTGAATACGCACTTGTTTATTGTATGTACCTTATAAAAGTGAGGCAAAGTCAATAGTGGTGAGATAGAAGTTGATATTCCATTTGAATTGTCAATTGCTGTCCAACCGCCTCGAGTCTTTCCCTTTATGGGATGGGCTTTAATCTCAGCAGGGAGAGGTGCTTGGGGTGGGAGCCTCTGCTGTAAGCATTCTTGTAAGACGCTCTTTTTCTAAGACAGGTCTCAGTGTGTTGGGGTGAAGGGGAGCAGAATATGCCACCCCAAAATGTGCTTCTTGGGCATAAGGATTATTTTGAGAAACAACAGACACAGGAGAAGCTCTGAAACCAGTAGGAGTCACCTTTTAGGAAGGAGCATTTACATGTATGAAGGAAATTATTTGTAAGGGTGTCTCTCTCTCCCTCTGCACCAGGCAGAGGGAGACTGAATCAGAAGAGGGTCTTATCAGTGCAGAAGGCCCCAACTTAGATCTTATAACAAACTTTATCTTCCCCAGGTAACCTCCCATAACTGGTTCCCTCTCCCACACCTTTTTCTGCCTTTTTTAAAAAAAATATATATTTTAATTGAATTTTAGAGAGAGAGGAAGGGAGAGGGAGAGAGAGAGAAACATAGACACATCAATGTGAGAGCGCTAAATATCGATTGGCTGCTCCCACCCCGGCTCCCCACCAGGGATCAAACCCCCAATCTGGTCATGTGCCCTAACTGGGAATTGAACTGCCAACCCTTTGGTGCTTGGGACGATGTCCAACCGACTGAGCCACACTGGCCAGGGTCCTTTTTATTCCTTTTGTCTTCAGCCAACGATGGTATTTAAGCCAGTGGCTTAGCCCATCTCAGGAGTTACATAGTTTTCCCTGGGTCTCTCCCATGTATACATGAAGTTTGTATATGTATTGTGTAAACTTCTGTTTGTTTTTCTCTTTTATTAAAAAAATTATAATGTTCAAGGTAAGTTTTATGACAATTTTGCCTAAGGCCAGGCTGAATGCAAATGTTCCCCTTTTAACAGAAGGGATTCATTCAACAAGCATTTATTGAGTGCTTTCTAGAGAGAAATGATCATTAGATCTTTAGAAATTATTCAGAGGCAAAAATAAAAACCAATACTAGAAAAATATATGCCATTTTTCCCCCAGTGGTTTTGTTATCAATATATAATTAGAATATAAGTGCAGAGTTAAACTCCATTTTTCTATCAAGAAATAATTATGGCCCTAACCAGTTTGGCTCAGTGGATAGAGCGTCGGCCTGTGGACTCAAGGATCCCAGGTTCGATTCCGATCAAGGGCATGTACCTTGGTTGCAGGCACATCCCCAGTGGGGAGTGTGCAGGAGGCAGCTGATCGATGTTTCTCTCTCATCGATGTTTCTAACTCTCTATCCCTCTCCCTTCCTCTCTGTAAAAAATCAATAAAATATATATATTTTTTAAAAGAAGTAATTATGAAAGAGCTATGTCTAATAATGTGGTTTTTCTTCTGAATAACCTTCTGCCTCACATTTGGGAATATGCTTTGCAACCACCTTATTTTATTTATTTTATTTTATTTTTGGTCAAGGCACCAGTACTGTGCCTTCAAGCAGTGTATCATTAGCATGCATTTTTTTTTTTTAAAAAAGTACCAATTAAGAAAAGAATAGGATAATAGTACATCTCTCTAAAGCAGGGCTGGCAAAGTACACACTGCCTGAAGGTCAGATCCAGCCCACTTCCTGTTTTTGCATGGCCAGTGAGTTAAGAGTGCTTGTTATATTTACAAATGGTTAAAAAACAAAACAAAAGAAGGATAACATTTTACAACGAGTCAAAATTGCACTACACTTACATTTCAGTATCCAGAAACAAAGTTTTATTAGGACACAGCCATGCCTATCATTTACATATTGCCTATGGCTGCCTTCAGGACAGAATGGCAGAGTCTTATAGAGGCAACAGACCATTGGGCCCCCAGGGCCTACAGTATTTACTCTTTGGTCCTTCCAGAAGTTCGCCAGCCCCTAGCATCCAGGATTAGTTCTCAAAGTGTGTCCTGTGACCTCACCAGGTGCTCTGCATAAAGAGAGGCTGCCCCGGCCCAACATGGCGTGTGCAAGCCACAGCTCACAGCTCACAGCTCACTTTCAGGCGATCATCGGCTACATCGCGTGTTAAAGGAGCCGAGAAGGGCCGCAGTAAGTAAATCCTGTGTATCTTTTTTTTTTTTTTAAGCCAGTTTCTTAAGCTCATTTGATCTCTTCTCTGCGCTCCTTTCTCTTTCCCATCACACCCATAAGCCTCCAGTGGACTGAGACATTCTTGCCTAGGAGTTTTGAGTTGGGACCTCCTGCCAGGTGGGAGGGGTTTTCAGGCAGGTTATAGCCAGTCCTTTGATTGGACATGCTGCCGCTGGACTCAGTACGTTTCTAAGGACTGTTCCGGATCCTTTTGTCTGATTATCGCATTTCCCACATTGGGAGATGGAGGCTGATGGTGGTTCTGGAGCTTGCGATTTCTTCTGCCTGGAAAACTTCCCCTTGTGATCCATATGTCTCGAAGGAACCACAGTTTGGCCACCCCGGGGCTGCCCTTTGGGGATGTTGATTTCAAGCTGTCTATTAAGAAATAAGACTCCGAAATAACGTTTAACACCTTCCCCTCCAACCCCCATCTCCTGCCCAGCAAATACAGACAGAGAAACCTGCTTCAGGAGGGAGATTTTGGGATGCCGCCTTTGCCTAATTTGAATTAAGTGTGGTTAATAAGAGGGCTCCAGGCAGGGGCCTGTTAGCTACATGCCCCCTGAGCTCACCCAGGAAGGATTTTCCTGCTCCGTGTGAACTGCTCTTCCTCAACTACCTGTAAGTCACCCATTCTCACCTCTGAAATCGAAAACACCCCCTTTTCTTCTTGGTCCAAAAATGTCTTATATGCCCAATGTTACCTTCCAGTCTTTGGGATTTTCATGGAATTATCACGCCTATGAGGATTCCTCGTGTGCATGTATTCAATTTTGATTTTCTCCTGTTAATCTGGGCATTTGGTTATAGCCCGGCCTAGAAGAACTTAGAAGGTGGGAGGAAAAGTATTAATAATTTTTAGCCCCCGTTGTCTTAGTCTTCGCCTCCTCCAGGGGTTGGCTCAGATGCCACCTTCCGGGCTGGGGCTTCCCTGACCACCTAACAAAACTAAAACCCCTTCCTGGCACTCCCTAGCCAACTTTCCTGTGTGGTTTTGTTTAATAGCACATATCACTGCCCAATACATCCTCCATTGACATATGCTCTTAAAAATTATATCCCACCCTTCATTAGAACATCAACTCCCTTGGCTTTTTGTCCGTTTTGTTGTATCCCAGGGCCTAGAGGAGCACATGACTCATCCACATTGTCAGATCTATGACTCAGTGCGTATTGTTCTATGTATTAGTGGCAGAACCAGGGTTTGTTCCCAGACCTCCTGGGTTCTCCAGTGGGAAAGCAAGTGAGGTAATGGAATGAATGGAAGATTTAGCATCGCGTATGTTTAATTCAAATCCTAGTTCTGGCACCTAGTGGCAGTTGTAATTCAGCCTAGGTGTCCCCTAGACACAGGTGTTATAAACAAAGCAAGATGATTGTTATTATTCTCTTGTGATGAAGAGGCCCAGGGTCGATTTGGCAACTCTACAGCCATCAGGGGCCTGAGCTTTTTCCATCAGTTTGCTCCACCCTCCGTAGAGCGTGGTGCCCATCCCCACATTGTTTGGCGGCTGCGGGAGCTACAGTTGTGACATCCAGGATGCTGGCAGCCAGGAAATTCCGTTTCCTCTAAAGAGTCTCCCCAGTGACTTCTGCTTTTCTTCCATTGACATCCATGGGCTGGGGAATGGAGTATTTAGGATGGACATGTGGCAGGCAGTTAGACAGACATGAGCAAACCAAGGATGGGCCAGTACAGGCCACCAGAAAAGGACAGTTGTAGGGTGGGGCCTCATCCCCAGGTGACCTTTTCCTCCCTAGCATATCGCTGGTCATGCGGTTTGGATCCCGTGGCCTTTCTTCCCTAGAGATAACATCTAGGTCTCAGCTGTATTTTAGCGCCAGGCCCAGAAAGGCAGCAAAACCAGACAAGCGACACCGAGGCTGACCCCAGGACCAGCCGCATTGATGAATGACCCCCTGCCCTGGCGCTGACCAGTCAATCAGTGGAGACCACAGCCCTAAAAGGACACTCCTGGAAAGCTGCTGAGTAGTCTATTGAGACCCTCCCCTGGGACCTCTCCTACCTCTCCAACCTTAAACCCTTAGTTCGAGGACCCAGTGCGCTCTCCCTCTCGCGAGCTGGCCCACGCCTGGTGCCATTCTCGCCACCCCACTATAGACATATTACCAACCCCAATACCACCTGGCCCTGTTGGTAGAGAAAAAGGAGAGGATGGATCCAGATAGGGAACAGGTGGTCCCTGACACAGTAGCTGTGTAACTCTGGGCAGATGACTTACTATCTACGTTGTAGAGTATATTCTTTTCCTGGGGCTGACATCACAGAGTACTACAAACTGCATGGCTCAAAGGAACATCGATGTATCTCTGGAAGTGCAGGAGGCCAGAAGTCTGACATCAAAGCGACAGCAGGGTTGGCTGCTTGCTGCAGGCTCCGAGGGAGGAACTGTCCCGTGCCTCTCTCCGAGCTTCTGGGGGTTGCTGGTGCGGAGAACCAAACGTTTTTCTCAGCCCTTGTAGGGTCACTGGCTGGGTCTGAAAATTGAACTGACAAAGACGGATCGATAGGAGGAAAGCACACACATTTATTCAACGTGAGTTTTATGTGATACAGGAGCCTTCATAAGGAAATGAAGACCTGAAGAAATGGTTAAACTTGTGCATTTTAAAAATATGTATTTTTATTGATTTCAGAGAAGAAGGGAGAGGGAGAGAGAGAGCTAGAAACATCAATGATGAGAGAGAATCATTGATCGGCTGCCTCCTGCACGCCCCCCACTGGGAATCGAGCCCACAACCCGGGCATGTGCCCTGACTAGGAATTAAACCATGACCTCCTGGTTCAGAGGTCAACGCTCAACCACTGAGACACGCTGGCCGGGCAAACTTGTGCATTTTTTATGTCAGGTTTGATGAAGACTAGAAAGATACAATAGGGCAAGGAGGACGTGAGGTATGTGTAGTGAACTGGGGAAGCTGAGCAAAGCTAGGCTTGTTTGGATTCTTGCTGTCCCTTTGTCTTCAGAGATAAGGACACCTATTTCCTCTAAGTATAGGGAAGGCCCCTCTCCCAGGAGGATATTATGACCTGCTCCAGGGTAAAAGGGCAGGGGTGGGGAGTAGGTGAGAGTTCAGGGTGACCGGCTTGTTTCTGTGATTTTCCTCAAACTCCTTTAGCTTAAAATGTTCACGATGCCGGGTGCCATATTTTAGAGTAGTCACAGGCAGTCATCAGCCTTCCTTGGCTGACAGGCCCATTGCTCCAGTCTCTTGCTCATCTTCTCTGTGTGTCTTGTTCTCGTCTTGTAAGGACACTGTCACTGAAGTTAGGGTCCACTCTAATCAGTATGATCTTATTTCAACCCTTACTGTGATTAGATCTGCAAAGGCCCTATTTCCAAATGTTACTGGACAGGGGACCTGGCCCTGAGCCTAATTCACGTAGGAAGAATTTCACAACATGAGTCCAGGTGACTACGAGGGAACATTTATTAAAGCTGGGGACAGTAAAACAAGGAGGGGCTGAGCATAGAAGCAACAAGAGCCTAGGCTGGGCTGTTTGGCTCACTGGGGAATCAGAGAAAGGGGGCCCTGGGGACAGCTTCAGGGGATTAGCCTGGGACGAGCTGTCACTGCCCATTGTTTCCCTGGTTGCAAGTCTTGTGGGGACCCTTAGAATTTAGGAGCTGTGTGCCTGTGGGGGAAGAAGAGAGGGAAGACAATGGTGCTGCTTCCCAGAGGGAGATAGGGTGCTGGGTCCTTTGTCTTGAGGCTTTTCTCTCTTTCTTGCCCCCAGTAATCTTAGGGGAGGTCTTGGGGAGGGTTCTGGCAGTGTAGTTATTAGTTTTCTAGGTGGGCTTTTTTCTAGGTGGTCTCTACTGATTGGTCAGTGCCAGGGCAGGGGGTCCTTAGTCATTGCAGCTGGTCCTGATGTCGCCTACCTGGTGTTGCTGCTTTTCTGGGCCTGAAGCTGAGATACAACCGAGGCCTACATGTTATCTTTAGGGAGGTGGCCTTCTGTATCTGCTGTACATTGCTCGTCCGGTTTGTCCACCTGTCTGTCGCGGTTTCCCTATTCCACTTGTCCTGGCTTCCTGGCCTGTCTCACGGGGAAGGCCACATTCTGAGTTCCAGGTGGACATGACATTTTTGGAGGATACAGTTCAATGTGCCACATAGAGTCATTGTGATCATTAAAGAGTATGGACATATAGTGCTGGCATTGGCTATCAAATGAGGAAAATAGTTCTTTGTACTGAGAAGTGGGTGTGAAACTACACACATCACAAAACTCTGCTTGGAACTTATAGCAGGAAAAGGGGATACCTTTTCTGCTTTTTTTGTTTGTTGTTGTTTTGCTTTGTTTATATTTGTTTTCATGCACATATCACAGGCATTTAGTTCGATAATGGAGTTATCCTAAGGCAGTGATGGCGAACCTTTTGAGCTCAGCATGTCAGCATTTTGAAAAACCTTAACTTAACTCTGGTGCCGTGTCACATATAGAAATTTGTTGATATTTGCAACCATAGTAAACCAAAGACTTATATTTTTGATATTTATTTTATATATTTAAATGCCATTTAACAAAGAAAAATCAACCAAAAAAATGAGTAGCTGTTGGACTTGAGAAATAACATTCGTCTGGACTGTGTGAAGAAATTTAGGAAACTTAGTGGAAGTGCATGTGGCAGGCAGGTGCCTTTGGGGTTGGACCTGCCAGCAGAGGCCAGTCTGACAGGATTGCCTCGTGTCCAGAGCTGATTGATCTAAGGGTGAAGCCTGAGCAAACATCCCAAATGGAGCCAGACTATTGTAAGAATGAAAATGTTTAACGTCTCGTGTTCATTAATAATAAACTGTTTAATTTGCAATTTTTTATATTTTCCCCATGATGTTCAATCACATAAGAAAACTACTCAAGTACATTAAGGAATTAGTAGCTGGCCTTAGAAACTTTAAGAATGGAGGGAAAGGAAAGTACTTGAATAGTATAAAGTAGTTAACAAATACAAAGGGACTTTCAAGTTGGCTCATTCAGATGTTCCTTTACTCAACATGTAATGTATCTATATTTTCTTTACTAAAAGAAAATTTCACCTTTAAAAAAAAGTGAGCTAGTAGCTCAGTGTATTATCTTTATATTCAGCTTCCAAGTTTGAGACCTCTGAACGAAATCAGTGGCTGAGGGCTTCAGCACCACTGTGCGGCCTAAGGTTCGTCTGGCCCCCGTGAGAATGTGAAGCTCACCAGGGCTTAGAATTACAGTCCCTCTTGTTCACTGCAGTTTAATAGTACTTGTCACATAGTAGACACCTTATAAGTATTGGATGGATGGATGGGTGGATGCCCCGGTTCTCAACCTGTGGGTTGCGACCACCGGAAAACACATATAGCATATCAGATATTTACATTATGATTCATAATAGTAGCAAAATTACAGTTATGAAGTAGCAACGAAAATAATTTTATGGTTGGGGGTCACCACAACATGAGGAACTGTATTAAAGGGTAGCGGCATTAGGAAGGTTGAGAACCACTGGATGGATGGATGGATGGATGGGAAGTTCAATGACTTGCCACTAGGTGGCAATGTTTACCTGGATCCGTGCTGCAAATTTTTACAGCATCAAATGGCCTCAGCAGGATCACATCAACTGCACAAGCCAGAACCTCCCTGATCCAGCCCCCTCAGGGCTGCCCCTTCATTCCCACCAACTTCCCCCATGCTACAGGTTAGAGAGTCACAGGATTTTCTCTTGGTAAGGAATCATAGATATCATTGTTCTAACTCTCCAATTTTTCATCCCAGTAGGGGCTGCCAAGCCCGAAGCCCCACAGTGGTAGTCGAGCCCTCAGCAATTAATTCATGTCAGATGTCTCAAACTTGGGAGCCAAAATAAAGATAACACACTGGGCTCCTGGCTCATTGAAAGAAAAATACCAGCAGAATCCCCTGTAGCGGAGACTTCGCACCTCCACCTCCGCAGTCACCCCATTTCCCGTTCTGTTCCAGCTCTACAGTCGCATTTACGACCAGCAGAATCCCCTGTAGCGGAGACTTCACACCTCCACCTCTGCATTTCCCGTTCTGTTCCAGCTCTACAGTCGCATTTACTGTGTTCTCCCAGAGAAGTTTTCTGCAGATCAGCTAGCTCTGGCATTTTGGTCCTTAAGCCTGATCTGTTTCTCCATTTGGCCTCAGGCCCAGCTGACCTGGCTTTTCCCCCACGGCCTCCATGGATCTCAGAGGTTTTTATTTTTTCGAACCCTAGCGTTTAACAGCACCAGAGCAGCTCTGCTGTACATGGTTCTGTGAGTCACATTCCCATGCTTTTTATCCATTATTCAAAATGCATCTTTTAACATAGAAGTAAAGCAAGTCCAATCTAGCCATCATTCATTCATTCGTTAAACATTCACTACACAATATTACATTATACCAGACTCTATATTTGTCTATAAACACAACAAATAGGGCATTGCCACTCTCAAAAATTAGAAGTGCGGTCAGATAAAGTATAATAAAATGCACGAAATGCATATTGTTGTATAGTAAACATAAACGGCATAAACGGGTCTTTGGCCAAACAGAAATGAAAAATCATGCTGGAATGCAGACCACTGCAGCATGAGCCTTTATCTACAAAACAGGAATGCCAATGCCACCACCCAGGCTGGTGTGAAAATAGGGAGATTCAGTACAGTTCCCGGCCTGCAGTAAGTTCAGTAAATACTAGTTCCTTCCCTTCTCTGTCATGGAGGCATAAACAAGATTTTGTAGCAACACAGAGGAAGGGGCGATAAATATAAGAATTTCCTGAAAACTCTGCAAAGGAAGTGACATTGGAGTTGGGACTGGAGGATGAATGGGAATTGGGAGGTACAGAAAGAGGAGAAAGTTCCCGGCAGAGGGCAAAGCAAATAGGTAGAGAGGTACGTCTCCCAGCCTCTCCTGTCATCTGGGAAGCAGATGCTGGGGCCGAGGGAGGAGCGCAGGAGGCTTATTTGAAAGTGATGTCTGTGGAACATAAAAGAGACTGGGACCGGTAGTGGGCGGAGAGCCTCAGACCACTGCAGGTCTGCCTCCGGCCACCAGCAGGGGGCACTGGAACCAGGTTGCCTCTGGGCGGAGTCCTGCATTTGGCAGAAATAGCCATACTCTCCAAGGAAGAGCATGACCTCTGCTAAAATGCCACAGAGCCCGAGGGCAGTAACCTCACTCTTGGCAGCTGAACAGCAAGATTTTTCCTGGAGCGAGATCTGAGAGGCACACCTGCATGTCTGTCACAAGAGGCGTGCTGCTCTACTTCCTCCTAGGCCGGGTTTGCAGAGTGCCACGGTGCCCAGACACTGTGCCAGACACCCACCTGGTTATTCTCAGCAGCCCTAGGAGATGGGCAATTCCCACTGCGCAGGTGAGTACGGTGTGTTTCAGTCCATGGTCTTGCCAAGCGCCTGCTTAAAGCAAGGCCGGTGGCGGCTGTTCTCTGAATCAGCAGAAGGTACCCCAGGGCCGGACCCAGGGTGAGACGTGGATGCAGAAGCACAAGCTGAGACTAAACGGGAACTGGCAGATTCTAGTCAAAACCACAGGGACCATGGTCACCTGATAACCTTGGAAAGGGAAGGTCAAAGAGAGCATCCAGTGTAATTGGAATCATGAAATTCTTCTATTTGAAACTTTCCGTGGCTTCTCACTGGCTCAGAATGAAATGCAGGCACCTTCCTTACCACGGCCTCCCTGGCCTGGCCTGAGGCTCTAGCCCAGTCCTTCTCAACTGGGGGCGATGCTGTCCCCCAGGGACACTTGGCAATGTCTGGAGTTCGTCACAACTGGGGTGAGGAGAGAGCGTGACCGGTATCTAGTGGGTAGAGGCCAGTGATACTACTAAACATCCTATAATGCACAGGGCAGCCCAACAAGAAGCTTCCCAGCCCTGGCTGGTGTGGCTCAGTTGGTTGGAATGTCCTTCTGTCAGGGCACATACTTAGGTTGTGGGTTCGATCCCTGCTTGGGGTGCATATAGGAGGCAACCAACTGGTGGATCTCTCTCTCTCTCTCTCTCTCTCTCTCTTTCTCTCTCTCTCTTTCTCTCTCCCTCTCTCTCTGCCTCACCTCTCTAAAATCAATAAACAGCCCTAACAGGTTTGGCTCAGTGGATAGAGTGTTGGCCTGCGGACTGAAAGGTCCCAGGTTTGATTCCGGTCAAGGGCATGTACCTTGGTTGCGGGCACATCCCCCCCAGTAGGTGTGCAGGAGACAGCTGATCGATGTTTCTCTCTCATCGATGTTTCTAACTCTCTATCCCTCTCCCTTCCTTGCTGTAAAAAATCAATAAAGTATATTTTAAAAAATAAAGGAATAAAATAAAACCAATAAACATATCCCCGGGTGAGGTTTTTTTTAAAAAAAAGAAAAGAAATTATCCAGCCAAAATGTTAACAACCTCTTCTGCTTCTACAGTCACGGCCCTCCCACCACACCTCCTCAGACACGCCCAGGCCTTTCACACTCCAGGGCTCAGCAATGTTGTTCCCTCTTCCTAGAAGCTTGTCTTCCAGCTACGCCTACTTTAGTCCTCCCTCAGGTCTCAGCTCAGCCGCCAAAGGGTCAGAGAGCACACTGACAAGGGCCCAGGCGTGTCCCTCCCGAACCCTCCTGCCATCGTCCCTGTGCACAGCGCTCACCACAGCCTGCACATCCAGGCTCATTTCAAGCATTTGTTTCTGTCTTTCTTCTTCTTTTTTTTAAAAAAATATATTTTATTGATTTTTTACAGAGAGGAAGGGAGAGGGATAGAGAGTTAGAAACATCGATCAGCTGCTTCCTGCACACTCCCTACTGGGGATGTGCCCGCAACCAAGGTACATGCCCTTGACCGGAATTGAACCTGGGATCCTTGAGTCCGAGGCCGACGCTCTATCCATTGAGCCAAACTGGTTAGGGCTGTTTCTGTCTTTCTTCTCATGCTATAGACTGCACACACCATATCCCGTTCAGCTAGCAACGTGCCGAGTGTTCTGCACGCGCTCAACATGTGCTTGTTGAGTGAGTGAGTGCCGTGATCCAAAAGAGGCCTTGGTGTTGGGGGGAAGCTAAATCCCAGGTGCATTTATGGGGTTAATTTAATGGCAGTTTAGTTACAGTGTGGTGTTTGTCATTTATTTTATTACGGGTTGTCCCAGATTTTTAGTCATCAAGTTCCTTTTGGAGATTGTCGTGTAATATTTCTAATGTAGAATATCTCACTATAAAAATGAGTTATAAGTGAAATAGAAATAAAATGTGAACATCCATCTTTCCATGGCCTTCCTTGCCCCCTCCCATCCTGTGCTCACTGAGCCCTGGCTGCACTCCGCGCAGCCTCCCCTGCCTCCGGAGCCCTGGGCTCACCCCGGGGGCCTCCACCTGCTCCCCCTCTGCCGGGCCCCCTCCCCTAGACCTCCCAACACGGCCTGCTCACGGCTGCATCCCAGTCCCGGAAGTCCCCTTAGTAAATACCGTTGAATGGATAGATGAATATGGGAGTCCTGGGATCAGAGAAAGATACTCAATACCTGTGGGTAGCAGCAACTAACTGTCCTTCCTATAAAAGCCGCCTTCCCGAAGGAGGGGGCAGATCGCACCACTCCCTCCATATATGTAGTCACCGTGTACTCTGTCTGCTATGAAGAGTGTGTTTTGAGCCAACCTCAGCTGGACTTCTCACTGTCCCGTGGTGCCTCTCACCGCCTCCGCGTGTGTCAGGAGGCGTGGGAGAGGGCACCTGAGCCGGTGGGGAGGAATAACCTGGAAACAGAAGTTGTCTCATACTCAGTTCCACTCCTGGTCATGGGCTTCCTATCGTTCAGGACAGTAAAACCCTCTAAACATTTTTAATGTCCTAAACGACTAAAATAAATATTGGGAGACTTCCCATACGAGGGAAATGCCAGATTAATTACGTCCAGAGTTCTGACTTGTGGAGAGGAACGTCTTCATGATGGTGTGTAACCGTCTCACCATCGTGCAGGACAGAATGCTGCTGGAAGGAACAGGAGGTTAATTCCTCTTCAGTTCTGTCCAGTCCCCATAGGGCCGCATGGTCTTTCTTTTGTTACTAAGTATGCAGTGCCATGTCTTCTATTCTTGTTGCCAGATGGACGTGAATGAGCACAATACCATCCTATTAGCATTTCTGTCTAAACATAAATCAGTGTAACGATGAGCTAGAAGCTATATATAAAAAGTAATTGACCAGGAGGACAATTATAGTTTAAGTAGCTGTTTAAACATCTAAGATATTGTGAAAAGTTACCATTAAAAAAACCCCACAATCTAAAATTTCCTGAAATATCTTGACCTTTAAAAAAAAAACACTACAATTCATGATTTCATGTTTATGATGAAATTATGCTCTGAATTGACTTTAAAGTATTTTAGTTTCTTCTTTGAAGTTTCATAGTCTTTGTGGCTATATTAACAAAAGGAAAGAAAATGAAATACCACAAAGCTATAAATTATGTTTGTTTGTTTATTTATTTATTTTCCAATAAAAAAAACAAGCAACAAACCTGAACCACCGTGGCCAGGTTTTGCTGTCCTACCGCTAGATGGTGCTCACAACACTGCTAAACGAAAGTTCACTGTTCACTATGTGAAGGTGCCAAGTGAGCCCACAAGGAAATACAGTTACGTGTTTATTTTTGAAAATTCAACCCATAGTAGTTTGATTTGAAAAGACTACATTAAAAAGTAGGTTTTTGCTGTAGTGAAAAAACACCTAATCACACATTTTGTTTTTAATGTTCAATCTAGAAAAGTAATAAAGAAGGAATGTATACAAACAAATTATGCCTTCATCTCTAAAATATATTAAAGTAACCTGAGATGTATTTTTGGACTCAGTGACAATTCTTGAAATTTGTACCAAGAGAAAATATCAGACAAGTGAACAGAAAATGAGTGAATAAGATGTTTATCTCAACATTGTTTAAAATACTATAGAATGGCTCTATTATGGCATCTCCTCATAGTGGAACAATGTGTACTAAGAAAAACAATGGTGTAGATCTGTGTTTATTGTCAAGGGAAGCTATCACATAATGTTATTAAATTAAAAATGCAGGTTACAAAATAGTGAGCTAATATTTCATTTAAAGAATTAAACGATAGGAAAAGTGGGACAACATTCACTAGATGGCGTGATTCTTTATTTTCTGGTTGTGTGATCTTGAGAAACAATTGTAACTTCTCTGTACCTCTCGGATTCATCAGTGGCACCTGGAGGCAACAATGCTTTATAGTAATACTAGAGGCCCTTGGCCTGGCCTGCCGGGGTCTGGCCAAAACTGGCTCTTCGACATCGCCTGAGGGGTCCCGGGTGGGGAGAGGGCGCAGGCCAGGCTGAGGGACCCCACTGGTGCATGATCGGGGCGGGGAGGGACTGCAGGAGGGCACCAGGGAGTGTCTGGCCCATCTCACCCAGTCCCAATCGGCTGGACGGGGTGTGTCTGGCCCATCTCACCCAGTCCCAATCAGCTGGACCCCACCAGCAAGCTAACCTACCAGTCAGAGCGTCTGCCCCCTGGTGGTCAGTGCACGTCATAGTGACTGGTCAAATGGTCGAATGAACAGTTGGACACTTAGCATATTGGGCTTTTATTATATAGGATATGTAAAGCACTTAGAACTGTGTCAAGCACTGGGTACTCAGAAAATATTAGTTTTTGCCCTGGCCGAGTGGGTCAGTTGGCTGGAGTGTCATCCTGTACACCAAAAGGTTAGGTACACACCTAGGTTTCTTCGGGTTCAATTCCTGGTCAGGGTCCGTATGGGAGGCAACCGATGGATGTTTCTCTCTTGAATGGATGTTTCTCTCTTTTTCTCTCCTCTCTCTTTCTCTCCTTCTCCAATCAATAAAAACATATCCTCAGATGAATATTTAAAATACATATATAAGCTTTCATAATAACTAGCTAATTGTCTGTATTTTCTGATTTTAGGAACTTTATGTTTTAGTGTTATAATCAGAAAAGATAATAAACAACTTTTTTAAAAAAATGGTGGTTCACATGGGGGAGGAGGGAATTGATTTTATTCCCATCTATAAGAATAGTGAGTCATTTCCTGTTTACCTAGAAAGTTAAAGGATTAGATATTTTTAATGTCTAATTTTCTAAATAAGAATTCTCTTACCCTATATAATTCCAGCATTAGTCTCCATTGTGTTAATACAGGCTAATGGGTAAAAATTAAACATTATTAAGGTCTGGCATACAGTAAGAGCTCAGACGTTGTAGGTGTGACAAATCATATTGACACTTTACCCCACAGCTCTTCCTCGGTAAGAGATCACTTTTGTTTGGAACAAAGACACTTAGCTAGGGAAATGTTTGGGTAAATAGTGGATACCAGCCCTAATCGGTTTGGCTCAGTGGATGGAGCGAAGGCCTGCGGACTCAAGGGTCCCAGGTTCGATTCCGGTCAAGGGCATGTACCTTGGTTGCGGGCACATCCCCAGTGGGGAGTGTGCAGGAGGCAGCTGATCGATGTTTCTCTCTCATCGATGTTTCTAACTCTCTATCCCTCTCCCTTCCTCTCTGTAAAAAATCAATAAAATATATTTTAAAAAAACACAAAAAACAGAAATCTGTGTGTTGTTCTGATTTTTTTTTCTGGGAAAAAAAAGTGATAGATGACCCACAAATGATGTGAAACTGTGACCTGGTGTCTTAAAAGGGAGGGAATGAGAGGGATGGGAGATCGAGGGAAATGAATGGAGGGAGGGGAGAAGAGGGAAGCGGTGGGAGAAAGAACCTGGACGGAGGGCTGGAGGAAGGGAGTCTGCACAGGACTCCATAGATATGTCCAAGCCATGTGGGCAGTAGGTGGTGTAATGGGCCCCAGCGATTCTGTAAAGTCTATGTACTTTGGTTGGTGGAAAATGATGAAAAGCTGGATTTCACATGTATGTTGGTACTGTTGGACAGAGATGGCAGGTATAGATGCAGGATTCTTGAGGCATGGGGGATTATGAGAATACATAAATTTCTAGAAATGCATAGACATCTTGGACACCCATGGCCATGAAACTTGGGCTCAAGACCATCTAGATCTTAAGGGACAAGGGAGGGAGGGCTCCAAGTAGCAGCATCCAGGTTTATAAAGATGTGTGTGGTGTGTGCCTGTATGTGAGAAAGAGAGAGAGAAAGGGAGAGGGCGAGGGAGAGAGAAGAGAGAGATGAAGACAGGAAGACAGTGGGAGAGGAAAGGGAAAGAGAGAAGTATCACAGGTCTGGGAAGAGAACTGAGGAATGGTGACAGAAATCAGTTGTGCTTATGAAAAACTCAACTACATTTATATCTTTAATTCTGTAATAGTCATATTTCATGCAAATGACTCTTCTGGTTTCCTCCTTGCTTCCGATTAGTACTTGAACGGATTGCCCAATATCCTTAACAAACAAATATCTCCAGTCATAGGAAACTCAATGCCTTTGTGGGAAGTCCTTTCTATTTTTGAAAACTTTTGTGTTTAGAAAGTTCTTTATATTGAACTAAAAATGTCATTTATTCATTCACCTAACAAATATTTATTAAGTGTCTACTATGTGCTAGGCACTGTTCTGTGTATTGGGGATATAAGGCCCTTGCTTTCATCAGACTTACTTGGTAGTGGGTGCAAAGACTAAGGGAATAAAAGATATATACCGTATCAGGCCGTATGATGGCATATGCCCAGTAAGTCTACCATACTGGCAAGTACTAAAATGGAAAACAAACAAACCTCAGGGGAGTGTATGGACTGGAGAGACAAATGAGTGAGCTGTCAGCTCATCACTGTCTTTAGATGGTGAGTGTCAGTGGTGCTGAGAAGAGCCCTGAGGCGCCCAATGTTAGCATTTTGGGCGATGTGAAGAGACTGGTAAAGCAGAAAGTTGCAGATTCCTGTAACTCTCATTTCTGTTCGCTGGAGTAGAAACTCTTCCTCAGGAAGGAAACCGTTTTATATTTGAAGATCACTACTCTGCATGGTACAGTGGGAGCAGATTTCCTCCCACAACTGGGGTGCGGTAAGGCGGTGCCACAGAGGAGCTGTGGGACTATGCCC
>NW_005364225.1:3406065-3430206 GCF_000412655.1 Myotis brandtii
GCGGCAGCAGACCAGCAGGGGCAGAGGCCACAAGGAAGGCAGCAATGCCAGTTGCCGAGGAAACCTTTATTGGCCACGGGAAGAAGGGAAACCACCCAGGGAGAGGGATTTGCATGGGTCCAGAGTTCCAGTAATTAGAGTGACTAGAGGCTGTTGTCACCCTGATCCACTGTCCTGGAACTATATGTACTCTTCACACCCCTCCCCTCCCCACCCCACCCTGGCACGGCCAGGCTAACACAGCTCACACTGCAAAACACATCCCTGCAATTCTGTTCTTGAGCTATCATGCCTTGTTGAGGTCAATTCAAAACACGAATCTCACCCGCTTAGACCTCTAAGACTATTAGCTATTTGGCAGCTGTCAATCCCAGATTTCTGCCACTTGCAAAAATGACGAGCAGTGTCTTCATCCAATCTATGCTTTTTATTAGTATTTTTTCCATTAAAGTTGACATTTAATAATCCAATCTATGCTTTAAAAAAAAACTGGTTGTTTTTTTAAAAAATATACTTTTATTGGTTTCAGAGAGGAAGGGAGAGGAAGAGAGAGAAACATCAATGATGAGAGCGAATCACTGATAGGCTGCCTCCTGCACGCCCCCTACTGGGGATCTAGCCCGCAACCCCGCCATGTGCCCTTGACTGGAAAATCAAACCGGACCCTTCAGTCCACAGGCCGACGCTCTATCCACTGAGCCAAACCAGTTAGGGCGATCCAATCTATTCTTAATTATATTCACTAAAATATTGTAAAGGACAAATTTGAGGTCAGACCCGGAGACATCATCACTTTAGACACATCATCAGAATCTGCAGGGAGAAAAGAACCTGTCTGACAAATACCAAGTTGGATCGGACATCAGATACAAATCAATGCCATTTATGCCGTCATCCAGTCAGTCTCTATCCACTTTGCCACAAAGATGTCGTGAGAGTCCTTACCAGAGGCTTTGAGGAAACTCAAACACCTGCCACGTTGGCTACTTTACTCTCCGTCTCACACGCTTATCAAACAGGAAGTGGGTGTGTCAGGCCCAGATTTTCCCTTATGATTGCAAACTACGTCACAGTGATCACTTCTTTGTTTTCTAAAAGCTTACAAACTCCCCTTCGACTAATTTGTACCAGAATCTTGGTTAAGATGGTTATTAAGTGTATTTACCCTAAACTGTCTACAGAAATCCCTTTCTTGTTTGAAAACCATTCCCAGTTCTTCCGTTATTTGTGTGATTTTAAAAAATAATTGTCAATGGTTAAATAATATTTTCTGTAAGTTTTGTGTGTGTGTGTGTTTTTAAAGTCATTTGTCCAAAATGAGAAATAAGAATTATTTAGAGTGGCTACTTGCTTTTCACAGCCTCCTCATTCATCTTGACCTCTGTTTCCTTCTTACTAATGTTTGCCCATCCTATTCCACCCCTCGCAGGGGATTCGGGCTGGATTGGGAGGAGCACTAACCAAGTAACTGTGGCCAGAGGATGGGACTGAAAAGCTGACACATAGGCTGACTTATTAAGTGGGCAGCAGCGAGGGACAGCAAGGGGAGTCTAAGCGAATGTCTATCAGAAAGGAAAAAGAGTCGAATGCACAGCAAACAGAAGGTCAAAGTTGCACTTGAAAAGCAAGTCAGGACCAAGCAAGCAGGGTATAAGGCTATTGTGTTAAATTCGGTGGCCGCTAACCACCTGGGCTCCTGGGCAGTTGGGAGGTGGGTAGCACCTCTGGGAAACTGGATTTTTAATTTCAGTTTAATTTTAATTAACGTATATTGACATTTTAAAAGTGAACCCATGTGAAATACTTTTCTGTGAAATGCAACCCCATTTTAAAACATAGAGATATAATTTTTTACTTATTTTATTGTTAACACTTAAGTTCAAAAAAATGTTAGACTTACAGAGGAGTTAGCACAGTACAAAGAGTTTCTGTCTACTCTTCACCCAGCTTTCTCTACATGACTGTGGTACAACCATTAAAAACAAGCAATTCACATTTGTACAATAAATTAACTAAACTACAGACTTTATCTAGATTCTCGCAGTTTTTCCACTAATGTCCCTTTTTGTTGTTTCAGCATCTAATCCAGGATTTAGTTGTTGGATTTCCTTTGTCTCCTCTAGTCTGTGATAGTTTCTCTGTCATTCCTTGTTTTTTTCCACCTTGATACTTTAAAAAAAATATATATATTTTTTATTGATTTCAAAGAGGAGGGGGAGGGAGATAGAGATAGAAACATCAATGATGAGAGAGAATTATTGATCAGCTGCCTCCTGCACGCCCCACACATGTGCCCTGACTGGGAATCGAACCGTGACCTCCTGGTTCACAGGTTGAAGTTCAACCTCTGATACATGCCAGCTGGGCTTTTTTCCCCCCTTTTTAAAAATACATATATTTTGAACTTTTCAATAACAGTTGATATTCAATATTATATTAGTTTCAGGCCTACAGCACAGTGATAAGATATTTATATAACTTATAAAGTGATCACCTCAATAACTCTAGTACTCACCTGACACCATAGTTACTACAGTATCAGTGACTATATTCCCTATGCTGTACTTTACATGCCTGTGACTGTTTCTATAACTGGCAATTTGTACTTCTTAATCCCTTCTCTATTTTTACTCACCACCTCCCCAGCCGCCCCCCCCCATCTGGCAACAATCAAAATGTTCTCTGTACCAGTATTTATGAGTTTCCTTCTGTTTTGTTTGCTTGTTTATGTTGTTTTTTAGATTCCCCACATGAGCAAAATAATATGGTAGCTGTGTTTCTCTGACTTAACTCACTTAGCATAATACCTCCAGGTCCATCCATTGTCTCAAATGGCAAGATTTCACTCGTTTTTTATGGCTGAATAATATTCCATTGTATATATGTACTGTATCTTCTTTATCCAATCATCTATCATTGGACACTTTGGTTGCTTCCATATCTTGGCTACTGTAAATAATGCTGCAGTGAACATAGGGGTGAATATGTACTTCTGAATTAGTTTCTTCCAATAAATGCCCAAAGTAGAATTGCTGGGTCATATGGTGGTTCTATTTTTAATTTTTGAGGCACCTCCAAACAGTTTTCCATAGTGGCCGCACCAATTTATATTTCACCAACAGTGCTTGAAGATTCTCCATTTTCTCATCAATACTTGTTTATTGATTTAATGATAGCCATTCTGACAGGTGTGAAGTGATATCTCATTGTGGTTTTAGTTTGCATCTACCTGATGATTAGTGGTGTTGAGCCTCTTTCCATATGTCTGTTGGCCATTTGTATATCCTCATTGGAGAAATGTCTTTTTAGGCCCTCTGCCCATTTTTTAATTGGATTTTTTTTAGTGTTAAGTTGTATGAGTTCCTTATATATTTTGTATATTAATTCTTTATTGGATTTGTCATTGGTAAATGGCAAATATCTTCTACTGAGTAGGTACAACCCCATTTTTTAATGAGACTACATTTTACTTTTTTTGTTGTTGTTAATCCTCACTGGAGGATATTTTTCCCATTGATTTTAGAGACAGTGGAAGGGAGGGGAAATGGAAAGAGAGGAGAGAGAGAAAAACATTGATGTGAGAGAGCCACAACAATTGGTTGCCTTCCATATGTGCCTCAGCTAGGGCAGAGAACCCAGGTATGTACCCTTGATCAGAATTGAACCCACAAGGCCAACACTCTAACCACTGAGCCATGCTGGCCAGGGCAAGTACATTTCACTTTTACTGTTGAATAATATAAGGTGCTATTGGATATGGTAGTGTGCACTGTGGGCATGTATCTTTTCTAGTATTACACATAAACACATCACCAATCTAGCTGATGTCAACAAAATTATTTAAAGTATTTTCCTAAGCACTTGGATGTTTGTGTAGTTAGCAGCACAGTGATACCTATGTAAAGTGTAATTGGTAATTAAATGGAAATACTTATTATTTTAATTATAACATAATTATATAATTGTTTTAATTTAAATATGAAGTATGGACAAAATTTTCAGTTTAAAACTAGGACATACTTAACGTAGAATCAAATGGATATACAGAAACCAGTCCTGTAACCAGAACACTGAAAAAAAATTGAAGAAGGTTTGTCTCAAATTTCACAATGAATGACAATTGCAAAAGCAAAACAAAAGAGATGTTTGCTTGACGTTAAGATAATAAAGTAGGCAATCTTAGAGACATTTCACCAAATCCTTAGTGATTTTGATGTTTTCTCTCAACAGTCAAAAAAGAGTTAAAGAAAAACTAAGTAACCTGAAATTAGAAATAAATATCCAAAAAAAGTATTAAAAATTGTTTAATAGGTTCTGAGCTTATAATTTTTGCTAGCTACTAAATGGTTTAGGTTATTGCACAAAAAATCAAATAATTTTTAGATGGTGACATGTAAATAAAAATTATTGCGGTTATGAAAATGTTATAAAATTATTAAGAAAAGAATAATATTTTATAAAAAAGTAAATATCTTTACTGAAATTACAAAGCGACTAACCATAGAATACAAGCCCTTTTTAAGAATATCAAAGATCAATAGGTTCAAAATTTGAAAGATTGCAAGTCATTTTCTTTAGCTTGAGATGAGTCATGCGCAATTAATACTTTGAGTATGTTTTGTCTCAAAGAAATTCCAAATTTATGAAGAAGTGTTGTGACTCATAGACCAAAACATCAAACTTGTGGCATAGAAATATTTGAAACTTTATGACTGTCAAATAATAATTTTAGCTAAAAAAATAGAAAAAATTGTTTCTAACATGATGATGGAGGTGTTTCAGCTGTTAGGTCAAAAATCTGTATTTAATAGGACTTTTAAAACAAGAGACTGATGTTTTCCTTATTGCTTTATTTCACCAAATGACACATATTGAAAATATTTGTGCTCAGTTGTCTGAGTCAGACGCATGGAAAGTGATGGATACAGTTATTAAAATTGTTCAATAGATACATGTCGATGGGCTGAATCAGCACGTTTATGGAACAATTGAAAGAAGTAGAAGACACTGAATTTAATGACCTGGTGTAGTTTACTAACGCTCACTGGTTGAGCTGTAAAAGAATTTTACAAAGGTTTACTTTGTTGTTAACTCCAATTCAAGATTTTCTTAAAACAAGCGTGATTGTAGAATTTTCAATAGTAGAAGGCAAAACCTGTCAGCATGACTTGTGTTTTCTGTCATATCACACTGCATATGAACAAGCAAAACCTGAAGTTCCAAGGGACAAAGCTTATCATAACCTAGCTCAATGGGAGAATTACTAGTAATATTGATATTAAAATGTTGCATAAGACAACTCAGTAATAATTTTACACATTTTTCTAACATTAATATGCAGAGTATCTTAATTATAATCAACAGAGCTATGTAAATTGGGTAAAAAACAACTAGGAAAAAAATGAAGAAATAAGAAACACTTGTTTCTAATAATAATTTAATAATTTTTTAAAAAATATATTTTATTGATTTTTTACAGAGAGGAAGGGAGAGAGATAGAGAGTTAGAAACATCGATGAGAGAGAAACATCGATCAGCTGCCTCCTGCACATTTCCTACTGGGGATGTGCCCGCAACCCAGGTACATGCCCTTGACCGGAATCGAACCTGGGACCTTTCAGTCCGCAGGCCGACGCTCTATCCACTGAGCCAAACCGGTTTCGGCGTTTCTAATAATAATTTAGAGTTGCTTTGCTTCCCCCCAGCTTTATTGAGATACTAGAGGCCTGGTGCACGAATTCGTGAATGGGTGGGGTCCCTTGGCCTGGCCGGTGATTGGGGCCGATCGGGGCTGGCTGCCTGCGGGGAGGGACCACAGGAGGTTGGCTGGCTGTGGGAGGTTGGCTGAAGGAGCGACTGACCACCAGGGGGCAGCTTCTGCATTGAGTGTCTGCCCCCTGGGTGGTCAGTGTGTGTCAAAGCTACCAGCCGGTCATCTGGTCATAACGGCCGCTTAGGCTTTTAAATATAGAGATTAGAGGCCCAGTGTACAAAATTCATGCACTCGGGGGGGAGGTTTCCTCAGCCTGGCCTGTGCCCTCTCACAGTCCAGGAGCCCTTGGGGGATGTCCGACTGACAGCTTTAGGGCTGGGGAGGGATGCGGGAGGTTGACCAGGTGGGGAGGGACCGTGGGAGGGCTCCAGGGAATGTCCAGCCCGTCTCACTCAGTCCCAATCAGTCAGACCCCAGCATCAAGCTAACCTACCGGTTGGAGCATCTGCCCCCTGGTGGTCAGTGCATGTCATAGCGAGCAGTTGAGCGGCCTTAGCATATTACGCTTTGATTGGTTGAACAGATGACCAGACACTTAGCATATTAGGCTTTTATTATATAGGATAACTGACATATAACATGTAAATTTAAAGTGTGCGACGTGATGATTGTGCAGTCGTTTACCACAATAAGGTTAGTCAACACACCCATCGCTTCACATAACTACTTTTTTTTTTTTTTTTTTTTGCTGGGACAAGGAGTGTTGAGAACATTTATGATCTACTCTTTTAGCAACTTTCTAGTACACAATACAATATTGTTACATATACTCACCACACTGTATATTAGATCCTTAGAACTTAATCATCTTATCACTGGAAGTTTGTACTCTTGGAACACCGTATCGTTGCTTTTTAATTTATACAATATCCCTTTGAATTTGAAATTAATACCGAATTGTCTTAAGTTAGTGAATTTATTAGATTTTGATGGATATAGTTTTGAAATTGATGTACTTTTTTTAAGAATGCCAAACTTGATAAGCCCATATTGCATCACAAATAAATAAATAATTAAATAAATAAAAAGCTGTTCTTGGGGGAAAAAAAGAATGAATGCCAAACAGAGTTTGTTTTACTGCATGATGTTTGCATAAGAAAAAATATTATTGAAAACTATAAAACAACATACAATCATCAATAAACTAATTATTACTGTATACTTAAGGTAGGTAGACATATAATCTCAAATTTAAAAACTACAGTGGGGCCTTGACTTACGAGTTTAATTCATTCCGAGACCGAGCTCGTTAAGGAGCTCGTTAAGGAGCTTGTTAACTCAAATTACTCTGTCAACTCAATGCAAAAAATGGGCCGAGAGACAGCTGGTATCTCAAAAAACTCGTTAGTCGGGACACTCGTAAGTCAAGGTCCCACTGTAGTTCCAAAAAAGTAGCATGAGCTTTTAAATATGGCTTATATTCATAGTTTAAAAAAAATATTTTTATTGATTTCAGAGAGGGAGAGGAAGAGAGAGAGAGAGAGAGAGAGAGAGAGAGACATCAATAATGAGAGAGAATCGTTGATTGGCTGCCTCCTGCATGCCTCCTACTGGGGATTGAGCCTGCAACCCGGGCATGTGCCCTTGACTGGAATCGAACCTGTGACCCTTCAGTCCGCAGGCCAACGATCTACTGAGCCAGACCAGCTAGGGCTATATTTGTAGTTTTATGTTATTAAAAAGTGCTTCCAATATACTGCTGGAAAGTTGCTCTTTATAATGGTGCTGGTGGTTATAACATTATAAAGTAAAAAACTAATTATTTTTATGGAATTAGAATGCTAGCATTGTGATATTCAAACTTTAATTAGTTTTGAATTCTCACTCAGATTAAGTTGATATAATATAATCTAAAAGATCTGTTTTATAACCAATGAAAGTCGATTGAATTGTAGTTGTGCATGTTGAATAGCCAAATATCTGAGTGGTGAGGCCGGAATGGTGAGGCCCAGAACCCACTCTGGTTGGTGTCAGTGTTCCGGGCCATGCAGCGGAAGCCTTCTTGGGAACATTACCTTTTGAACACAGTGCACAGGAAAACCGAAGGGTTGACATTTCATTTTTCAGAGATACATACACTGCCCTTTCCTGTTGTCTGACAATATCAACCAAACATCTCTCGTGACCGCTCCTCACCGATGGCTTCAGGTCTGTAGCTCTTATTCCCATGTTAAAAGTGGTTTCGTCTGTTATTAGTGAGTCACGCTCTTCTGATTCTAACGGCCTTTCATAATCTGCACAATCTACCAGAAATGCAACGCCACCGAGAGCAGGAAGGCAGTTTTTCTACATTCCCCGAGCTTGGTGTGTTCACCCAGCCCAAAGTTGTAAAGGTCATGCTAGAACTGGGAGTTCCTCTGAAGTGGACGCACTGTTGGGACATGCCCAAGTCTGTCATGTGTTAGTATGTGTAGCAATGGTAAACATGTTTGGGTTTACAAACAACTTGGGTATGTAAGTCTACTTTTTCAACTTTGAATTTTTAGAAATCTAATACAGTTCAAGTGTTTTGATGTAAATTTAGCATCTGAATTGAGATGTGCTGTAAGTGTAAGATACACACGAATATTAAAAATGTAGTACAAAAACAGCAGAATATTTCCATATTGATTACATCTTGAAATGTTAATATTATGGATATATTGAGTTAAATAAAATATATGACAATTTCACTGCTTTTTACTGTTTAAATAATATGGTTACTAGAAAATTTCAAGTTACATATATGGCTCACATTATATTTCCATCGTACAGCACGAGTCTAAGGATCTTGACAGAGTCTAGAACTCACCTTTTCATATCTACATGGGTATGACCAGAGCCGGAGCAGACAAATTTAAACCTTCCCAGGTCTACTGGATTGTCAGCTCAAAAGCGGGGTGCAGTATAGTGCTGATACATGTTGAACAACTGGCTCTGCGGTAAAAAGCTCTATTTTGTAGTATTAATCCAATTTCTGTGGTGTAAATACTACCATGGACCATTTCAAGTCACCAACTTGACATTACTGGGAGCTGGGAAGAAATACTGATAAGGCCCTCACCAGCAGGCAGCAGCTGGCTTCCGTCCCACTAGTCGGGACTATCCTTCTTCATTGTTTCTGCAGGATCTTGCACAAGATCAGCAAGGAGTACGTCCATTTTAAGTATCTGTTCAGGGAATGAATGTTTCTGTCACCTACACATCTCTAGTTTCAGTTTTTTCCTAATCCTCTACCTTTTGGAAATGTGCATTCCTAACGTTGAGGGTAGATGTATGACTACAACACGCAATCAGCATTCTCTTCCTTGGCCATGGGAATGCATGTCCAGATTCCCCGTTAGCCCTGAGTCACGCATGACCCCAGCTGTTGGAGTCTTGTCTGCTGATGGCGCTCAGCTGAGAGCTGAGACACCCGAGGAATTGTGTTGAGCTGCAAGGAGCTGCCTCCCCCAGGGTTTCCCAGGCAGCATCCTGCATCCAATGACTGGTTGATGTTGGAGTGCAAGGGCTGGCCCCTTCGATTACAGACATCCTTGAGTGCCGTCCTAGTTTCAGAGTTTCACGGAAGATCTTTCCAAACCTCTGTTGCAACTGCGCTGCAACTCAATTTACAACTCTGCTCAGTCTCGCTGCTTTTATTCCTTTGTGGGTGTTGCCTCTGAAAGCAGTGCCCCGTGACCCACCTGCAGGCAATCCCATCCCAGGGGCTGTTTACCAGAAAATAAAATCTACAGCAGTTATTTAAAAAAAAAAGTCAAAGACCACATTTCTTCTTTCTCTCAGGGTCCTTGTTATTTTTTTACTTCATAAACAGTTCTTCCCTGTTGGTTATAATAAGGATCATAAGAGATACATTAATCAAAAGTTATCTTTGAGGCTATCCTAAGAATTATCATTGTGGATGCATTTAACAGCATGAGGTGAAACTCTCATAACTAGTATGTCTTACTACTTTTTTGGCTTACTACTTGGAATGTTTTGATTTTTATTATGTCATTGTAGTAAATACTTACTTAGCCACATTCAAATCCCCCCCCCACACACACACACATCAGAACAGGAACGATTGTGCAAAGCTGAAGCATTCCTAACCTTAGCAGATGAGGACAATTTTCAAAACTCCCTTCCTCACAAAACCGGGCACCTCAAGGAATCGCAGTTTCTGAGTCAATATGCTGCACTTTTAATTTGTAGAAATGAATGCTTAAGTTTTAAGAGAAAATGTTTCTCGATATCTCCAAAAAACAAATATGTTGACTTTTCCCTTTCCAAATTCCTGTTCTTTTATACTTGGATTCTCAAGTATAAAAATAGTATAGCATAAAGTCAGGTAGATCTATTCAATTGTTGTATAAAATTCTACAGACCATTTTGGAAAAGTCCAGTGCGTGAGCCAGAATTTGTTTTTTCTTTAACAATTCCTTTTGCCACAAATTAGATTAAATTATTATTTTTCTAAATTGACCTGCAGACTAAAATAAAAGGAAATTATATAAAATGAAATAGTAAGAATTTGGTTTGTTTATTTCCTGATCTTTATTAATTTAGAAGGTAAATTAATGTTACCGTCAAAACACATAAAAATCTTTTTCCCCAATATATTTGCCAGACATCCAGAGGAATATCTCTTATTTATTATAAGGGTTTTTTTCATAGTACCTGATATGAGAACACAATTGAGTAAAATATGTAAAAAATGTTCTCCGTAAACTCATTTTATCAGCACCAAATCTGACATTTATTCTCATTTTCATAATATACTTCTAGAGAAATCAGAGTTCTTATTGGTAGTTGTAAATGACTTTTCAAATGAGTCTAAGAGATAATCTGTTCTTGAATATTCACTGCCGGTCGCTTGTGGCATAATGAAGCAGTTGCCCGAGGCTTAGTAATTTCTGAGAAAGTCTCAGCCTCTTTATATCGGATTTTCCCGTCTCTTTATTATTTCTTCTGGATCTTGAATTATGCAAATATAAGACCTGTCCTCCATGTCCACCAACATTTTCATTTTTTAATTTCTTCATCTCTCTTTGCTGCAACCCAGTAGTTTCTATAGGTTGTCTATCAAATTCACCAATTATATCTTCATTAGTAGTTTAATTATTTCATTAAGGTTTCAATTTCACTGATTATTTTTCAGTTTTTAAATGTTCCATTTTGTTTTCTTAAAAATCTGTGTGCTCATTTTTTAAAAAAAATCCTCACCTGAGGATAATTTTTCCATTGATTTTTCTAGAGAGAGTGGAAGTGATGGAGGGAGAGAGGGAGAGAGATAGAGAGAGATCTATGTGAGAGACACACCGATTGGTTGCCTCCCCCATGCATCTGGACCAGGACCGGGGAATGAATCTGCAACCCAGGTATGAGTTCTTGACCAGAATTGAACCCGAAACCCTTTGGTCCACGGGCCAATGCTCTACCACTGAGCCATACCAGCCAGGGCTGCGTGCTCAGTTTTAATAATCTCTTGCTTCTTACCCATGTTTCCAATTCCCTCTTTTATTTCTGTGTAAACATGTTAGATGTACTTCTTGTATATTTGGTGATTCTAATATGTCCTGTGAGTTTTATGTGTAAGCTCATATTTATTGAAGCTCTATCAATAGATTTGGGAGACCCAGTTTGAGGCTACATTCTTCCAGAGAGAATTTGAATTTGCTTTATCAGGGAACTTATTATTTTTTATAGCTGTACTAGAGGCCTGATGCACAAAATTTGTGCAAGAGTAGGCCTTCCTTCCCCCAGCTGCTGGCACCGGCTTCCCTCTGGCACCTGGGACCTGGGCTTCCCTCACAGCCCTGGCTTCGTCCAGAAGGTCGTCTGGAAGGATGTCCGGTCTAATTAGCATATTACCCTTTTATTATTATAGATAACATTTCATGGTCTAAACATGTAATATATTCAATTACTTCGCTATTGACAGAGACATTGGGAGGGGGCAGAAAGGGATTGTGTATTTCCTATTATTGTATGAATTATACTCTGAGTGTGTTTTTTCAGCTGTAACGATGGGTTGCTGGGAAGCATTGACACAATTCAGCTTGTTGTTCGGGATTTATGGTGTAAGCAAGAACTAACTTGGCCTGAGAAGCACCACTGCTAAAACAACTGTAATAATCAGCCATTCTGAAATTCATTTTAAAGCACTGCCGTATCTTCACAGAAGATGGTACCAACCTCTCACATTAAGAACTAAACTTACTGACTGAATCTATGTCTCAGACACTTTCCAAGTACCTCACAGGTATCATCTCATTTAATACTCACAACACTCTTCAGAGGCCTGCACTATTACTACCCCCATGTTGCAGCTGAAGTGCAGACCGATGCCCAATGGGTCACCTGCTCCAGGCGCCACTGTATTAGCCTCTCCAGGAGCAGACGCTAGCGCAGGGATTCAGAGACACGTGATCTATGGAGAGTGTACGGCTGGCTCAGCCGCAAAGCCTGTAGCCAGGAGGGCAGCAATGCACAGCTGGGGGAACGAGCTGCACAAGGAAGAGTCCAGTCTTAGCCTGATCCCCGGGAGGAAGGGCGGGGCATTGCAATGGCAACAGCTGTGGAAGTGGCCTCGGCCTCACGTCCACCAAGGGTAATTCTCCAGAGTGGGTCCCGGGTGCAATCGGTTAGCAGCTCTGAACCATCTGAGATTTGGGTGTACAGGGCGGCCAGGGGGATCTGGGCCAGTACCAACAGTGTCTGCTGCAGTCACAGAGGGAGGAAGGGGGAGAGGGGTTCAAAGCCAGATCACCTGGTCCCAGAGTCGCCCTGCTGCCGCTGCAGGCCTGCCTCGAACTCTCTCACTGCTGCCCTCAAACACCGCAAGCACCGTCTACCAGGAAACCCCTGAATTGCCAAACCAAGCACTGCACCCAGTTTTGTAGAGAGAGCAGATCTTTCTATCTGGAGGAAATTTTGGACCCATTTAATCCAGAGGTTGCAATATCAATTCCACAAGAACTCCCTTGTTTCCAGTGCTCCCAATGCAGAGAGGCCTATTCAATGCAATTTTGCACGTGCCCAGGGCCAGACTTAGGGTGCACAGCCCGGGAGTGAGCGCCTCCTTAAATTCTGTGCGCTACGTGCCCCTGGGAGAGGGGCCCTGATCCTACGCCCTCCCTTCAGACACCAGGGAGTCTGCTTGGTGAGAAGTAGTCCTGGTATTTCTCTTTCTCTTTCTATACCTTATCAGTGGGGAACTGGTAGAAGGAGGGCCGTCGGCATCTGGAATTAATGACTTCAGCCTTTAAAGCTTCTGGTCTTAGGAATGTACTCAGACCTACACAGACACGGAGTGAGCAATGGAAGGCTGGAAAGCTTTGAGAGTGAAAAAACGGGTCATCACTGGAGTCCTCCTATATGTAAACCACTCTGTGGATATCTCTCTCTCTCTCTCTCTCTCTCTCTCTCTCTATCGTAAGTTCTTTTAGTTATTTCCCCCCGTTTTATTGAATTTATTGGGGTGACACTGGTTAACAAAATTATACAGGTTTCAGGTGCACAATTCTACAACACATCATCTGTACACTGTACTGTGTGTTCCTTGCCCCAAGTCTCAGTCCATCACCATTTATCCCTCTATACCAGTGGTTCTCAACTTTGGCTGCACATTAGAATCACCTGGGAATCTTTTTAAAATCCTGAATTTTGGGCCTCATCCTCCGGAAATTCTGTTTCTTTGTTATGGGGTGGGGCCACAACATTAGTAACAAAATTCTAATGTGCAGCCAAAGTTGAGAACCACTGGTATAGAGGGATAAATGGTGATGGACTGAGACTTGGGGCAAGGAACACACAGTACAGTGTACAGATGATGTGTTGTAGAATTGTGCACCTGAAACCTGTATAATTTTGTTAACCAGTGTCACCCCAATAAATTCAATAAAACGGGGGGAAATAACTAAAAGAACTTACGATAGAGAGAGAGAGAGAGAGAGAGAGAGAGAGAGATATCCACAGAGTGGTTTACATATAGGAGGACTCCAGTGATGACCCGTTTTTTCACTCTCAAAGCTTTCCAGCCTATTATGTATGTGTTTTCCGATGGTCTTAGGCGACCCCTGTGAAAGGGTCATTTGACCCCCAAAGGGGTCGCGACCCACAGGTTGAAAACCACTGCTCTATACCCTCCTTCATCTCTCTTTACCCACTTCCCCCAGCAATCACCCCACTATTGTCCGTAAGTTGTTTTTCTTTTTGCTTAATCCCTCCCCCAACCCAGTTCCTACACACACACACACACACACACACACACACACACACACACACACCTCCTTAGGCTGTCAGCCTGCTCTCTATGAGTCTGTCACTGTTTCTTAGTTCAATGTATTCATTGGATTCCACATAGGAGTGAAATCATATGGTACTTGTCTTTCTCTGACTGGCTTATTTCACTTAGCAAAATGCTCTCCAGGTCTATTCATGCCTTCGTGAAAGGTAAGATTTCCTTTTTTTTTAAATTTTTTTTAAGTTTTTGTTGATTTTAGAGAGATGAAGAGAGAGAGAGAGAGAGAGAGAGAGAGAGAGAGAGAGAGAGAAATATCAATGTGAGAGAGAAACATCGATCAGCTGCCTCCCATATACACCCCAACTAGGGTAGGGATCAAGCCTGCAACCTGGGCATGTGCCCTGACCAGAAATCAAACTGGTGACCCCTCCGTGCATTAGACAATGCCAAGTAGTATTTCATTGTGTAAATGCACCACAGCTATTTTATCCACCCATCTACTGATGGACACTCGGGCTGCTTCCAAATAGTTACTATTGTAAATAACACTGCAGTGAACACAGGGGTGCATATATTCTCTAGAATTAGTGTTTCGGGTTTCTTCTGATATATTCCCAGGAGTGAAATAGTTGGGTTATTGGGCAGTTCCATTTTTAATTTTTTGAGGTTACTCAATACTGGTTTCCATAGTGGCTGCACCAGTCTGCATTCCCACCCACAGTGCATGAGAGTTCCAGTTTCTCTACATCCTCGACAACACTTGTTTGTTGATTTATTGATGATAATAATCCTGACAGGTGTGAGGGGAAACCTCATTGTGGTTTAACTTTGCATCTCTCTGATGATTAATGTTGTTGAGCATCTTTTCATGTGCCTATTGGCCATCTGTATGTCCTCCTTGGAGAAGTGTCTGTTCAGGTCCTTTGCCCATTTTTAATTAGATTGTTTGTTTGTTTTTGGTGTTGAGTTTTATAAATACTTTATACATTTTGTATATTAACCCCTTACCAGATTTATCAGTGAATATGTTCTCCCATTCAGTGGGTTGTCTTTTCATTTTGTCAATGGTTTCTTTTGCTGTGCAAAAACTTTTTAGTTTGATGTAGTCCCATTTGTTTATTTTTTCTTTTGTTTCCCTTGCCTAAGGTAATATGTCAAAAAAATATTGCTATGAGAAATGTCCAAGATTTTACTGCCTATGTTTTATTCTAGGATTTTTATGGTTTCAAGTCTAACATTTAAGTCTTTAATGCATTTTTAGTTTATTCTTGTGTATGGTGTAAGAAGGTGATCTAGTTTTATTTTTTTACATGTATCTGTCCAATAGTCCCAATACCATTTATTGAATAGATTATCTTTATCCCATTATATGTTTTTGCCTCCTTTGACAAATATTAATTGACCTCAAAGGTGTGGGTTTATTTCTGGGCTCTTCATTATGTTCCATTGGCTATATGTCTGTTTTTTTATTTTTATTTTTTTAAAATATATTTTATTGATTTTTTACAGAGAGGAAGGGAGAGGGATAGAGAGTTAGAAACATCGATGAGAGAGAAGCATCGATCAGCTGCCTCCTGCACACCCCCTACTGGGGATGTGCCTGCAACCAAGGTATATGCCCTTGACCGGAATCGAACCTGGGACCCTTCAGTCACCAGGCCGACGCTCTATCCAGTGAGCCAAACCGGCCAGGGCTGTTTTTTATTTTTAATAATATCATGCTGTTTTGATTACTATGGCCTTGTAGTATAGTTTGATATCAGGTAGCATGTGATTTCTCCATCATTTTTGTTCTTCTGTTTTAAGATCACTGTTGCTATGCATGCTATTTTGTGCTTTCAGTATGCATTTTTGGAATATTTGTTTTAGTTCTATGAAATACACCATTGGTATATACTTTTATTTTATTTTTTTAAATAAGTATTTTTTATTGATTTCAGAGAGGAATGGAGAGGGATAGATAGCAACATTAATGATGAGAGAGAATCACTGATCAGCTACCTCCTGCATGCCCTCACTGGGGATTGGGCCTGCAATCTGAGCATATGCCCTGACGGGGATTCGAACCGTGACCTCCTGATTCATATAGGTCAACACTCAACCACTGAGCCATGCTAGCCAGGCCGCCATTGGTATTTTGATAGGAATTGCATTGAATCTATAAATTGCTTTGGATAGTATGGACAATTTAATTATGTTAATTCTTTCCATCCATGGGTACAATATATGCTTCCACTTATTTGTATCTTCTTCAATTTCTTTTTTCAGTGTCTTATAATTTTGTGAGTATAGGTTTTTTACATCCTTGGTTAAATTTATTCCTAGGTATTTTATTTTATTTTATTTACAGTATTGGCATAAGGATAGACAAATAGATTCCGAAAACAGTATTGAGTCCAAAAAGGAACTTCCAGAAATAAGTTCAATTGATTTTTTAAAAATATGTTCTTATTGATTTTTAGAGAGAGAGGAAGGGAGAAGGAGAGAGAAACATTGATGTGAGAGATAAATAGCAATCAGGCCCTAGCTGCCAGTGGATAGAGCGTCAACCTGCAGACTGAAGGGTCCCGGGTTTTGATTCCAGTCAAGGGCACATGCCTGGGTTGTGGGCTCGATTCCCAGTAGGGGGCTTGCAGGAGCCAGCCAATCAATGATTCTATCTCATCATTGATGTTTCTGTCTCTCTCCCCCTCTCCCTTCCTCTCTAAAATCAATAAAAAATATTAAAAAATATAAATAGCAATCAGTTGATCATTTATCTTCTATATGTACCCTGCCTGGGGATTGAACCCAAAACCTGGGCATGTGCCCTGACCGTGAATCAAATTGGCAGCTCTTTAGTGCATGGGATGATGCTCAACCAACTGAGCCAATTGATTTTTGACAAAAACACTAAAGCAATTCAATGGGGAATTGGGACTTTTCAATGTATTATGGTGGAATATAATATTTAGAGGGGAAAAAATGAACCTTGATCCTCAATTCACACCCTACGCAAAATTAATTTGAGATAAACCATAGTCTTAAGTGTAAAAGCTAATACCACAAAGCTTCTAAAAGAAAATGTAGAAGAAAAGATTTATGATACTGGAGTAGGTAATGATTTCTTAAATAGCATATAAGATGCAGTATACATTGCCGCAGTCTTTTGCAGCAGAAATTCAGGAATCTGGAGAAGGGGCTGATGCATAAATGGATACACTAGAGTCCAGTGGTCAGCAATCTCATTAGTCAACAGAGCCAAATATCAACAGTACAACGATTGAAATTTCTTTTGAGAGCCAAATTTTTTAAACTTAAACTATATGGGTAGGTACATTGTTATTAACTTAATTAGGGTACTCCTAAGGCTTAGGAAGAGCAACACTCAAGGGGCCAAAGAACCGCATGTGGCTCACAAGCCACAGTTTGCGGACCACTGCACTAAACAATTAATTTAGAAGGCATTGGGAGAGCCAGATGGATACCTACTCTCTAGTGGAGTGGTTCTCCAAATGTCCAGACCCATGGCTTTTTATTTACACACTAGAGGCCCTGTGCACAAAAATTTGTGCACTCGGGGGTGGGGGATCCCTCAGCCCGGCCTGTGCCCTCTCGCAGTCTGGGACCCCTCGGGGGATGACCACCTGCTGGCTTAAGCCTGCTCCCCGGGGGATTGGACCTAAGCTGGCAATCAGACATCCCTCTGGCAGCCCGGCAGCCCTCGGGGGATGTCCACTTGCCAGCGGGGAGCAGGCCTAAGCTGCAGTCGGACATCCCTAGCACTGCTGAGGAGGCAGGAGAGGCTCCCACCACCACAGCTGTACTGGCAGCCATCAGCCTGGCTTGTGGCTGAGCAGAGCTCCCCCATGTGGGAGCGCCCTGACCACCAGAGGGCAGCTCCTGCATTGAGCGTCTGTCCCCTGGTGGTCAGTGTATGTCATAGTAACCAGTCATTCCCAGTCTTTCTGCTGTTAGGGTCAGTTTGCATATTACCCTTTTACTATATAGGATAGAGGCCTGGTGCTTGGGTGGGGGCCGGCTGGTTTGCCCTGAAGCGTGTTCCGGATCAGGATAGGGGTCCCGCTTGGGTGCCTGGCCAGCCTGGGTGAGGGGCTGATGGCTGTTTGTAGCTGGTCACACCCCCTTCAGGGTGGGGTCCCCACTGGGGTGACTGGCCAGTCTGGGTGAGGGGCTGAGGGCCGTTTTCAGGCTGGCGGGCGACTGAAGCTCCCAGCCTCTTTTTTTTTCTTTTTTTTTATTCTGGGATTTATTTACCTTCTATAATTGAAACTTTGTTGCGGGTTTGTTTAGCTTCTATAATTGAAACATTGTTGCTTTCGGGCTCAGAGCCGGGCCACCGCAGGTGGGGAACCTTGGCTTCCTCCATCACTGGAGCAAGCAAGCCTCATGTTCACTTCAGCTGCATGGCTGCCGGCCGCCATCTTGGTTGGCATTTAATTTGCATATCGCCCTGATTAGCCAATGGGAAGCGTAGCGGAGGTACAGTTAATTACCCTTTTTGTTTTTTATTAGATAGGATTTTGCCCTTTAGCAAAGCAAACACACATATCAAAGGTAAGGTTTGGTAAACAATAAAGGATTATCATCTTAGGAGAATTGCCTTCAGCTGTTCAGCCAGCAGCAGGTAATAATATGCAGATTTTCAGCCCTGCTGAATATCAAAGTCCATCAGCCTTTTGAGGACTTTTCGCATTTATTATGACCTGCTGGTCTTAGCCTTGAGCAATACATAAAAGAAAAAATTGTTAAATTACCAGTAGAATTCAGAATTAAGATATTCTACTCATTAAAAGAAACTTAATAAAGGCAAAGTCAAGTCACCAAGTTGGAGAAAATATTCACAATGCACATATCAGGGACTCATATCCAGAATATATAAAGCACTCAAATCAATAATAAAGTAGTCAATCAATTCAGTTTAAAAATGGACAGAAGATTTGAATGGGCACTTCACAAAAGATGGTATATAAATAATCAAAGAGCATACAAAATATGTGAAATATTATTAAACACGAGGGAAATAAAAATTAAAAACAGGAGATATCACTACATACTCAAAAGAAGAGCTCACATTTGTTCTTTTAGTTATTTATTTTTGTTAATCCTTACCTGAGGATAGTTTTCCATTGATTTTTAGAGAGAGTGGGAGAGAGAGAGACAGACAGAAACATCAATGTGAGAGAGACACATCGATTGGTTGCCTTCACACATGCTCCAACCAGGGTTGGAGCCTGCAACTGAGGTACATGCCCTTGACCGGAATCAAACTCGTGACCCTTCAGTCTGCAGGCCGACACTCTTTCTACTGAGCCAAACCAGCTGGGGCAGAGCTCACATTGAAAAAGTTGACAATTCTAGGTCTTAGGAAGAATGTTCAGAAACTAAAATTCTTACATATTGCTGGTAGGAGTATAAAATGGTGCAAACATTTCGTAAAAGTTTTGGCAGTTTCTAATAAAAATAAATATGTAACTATTCAATGGCAATTATATGTCCAAGTATTTACACAATAGAAATGGATCTATAGATTCACAAAAAGACTTGAACTGAAATGTTTATAGCTTCTCTTTTCACGAGGGATCAAACCAGGTAATCCAAATGTCCATCAGCAGGAGAATGGGTAAATAAATTACGGCATATTCATCCAGTGGAATACTACATGTCAATACAAAGAACCAACTACTGCTGCACGCTACAATGTGGATGAAACTAAAAATATGTTGGCGAAGGAAGTCTCTATGAGCACACAGTATGATTCTAGTCAGATGAACTTCAAGAACCGAAAACACGTCTATGGTGATAGAAATCAGAATAGTGGTTGAGGTAGAGGGAGATGGTGATCTGATAGGTATTGACTGGAAAGAGGCATAAAGGAGTTTTCTCAGGTGATGGAAAATTTTCTTGATCTTGGTCCGGTTGATGATCACCCAAGTACATACAGTTGTTAAAATTCATGAGCTGTACACTGAAGAGGTGTACTCTCTTGACTATCTAAATTATATGTTATCTAAATTATATGTTATTAAGGTACTGTCAGGATAAAAACGAAAAGCAAGCCACCATTTATAAGGCAAACTTCATTGAGAACAGGTCTGTCTATATTTAAAATTTTTTATTTGTAGATTTTCTCATTTGCACTTGTTCAAGGCTGATCTAGCTGTGTTTTATTTGCAAGATATAAAGTTGTCAACACACTAGGGAATTCCCAGCAATTACTATCATATTTACCTTGGAATCAGAACAGTATGTTCCCTTTGTTAGACTTCACTTTTACTTTCATTTCTAGATTCCTGAGTAGTAGAGCCCTTATGTATTTCTTTATTTTTATTTTTGTATTTTATTTTATTTTATTGTTCATCCTCACCCAGGATATTTTTTCCATTGATTTTTAGAGAGGGTGGAAGGGAGGAGTAGGGACAGAGAGAAACACCAATTTACATCAAATGGTTGCCTCTCGAACACACCCCGAGCCAGGTACATGCCCTTTACCAGAATCAAACCCAGGACCCTTCAGTTCTCAGGCTAATGCTCTAATTACTGAGAAAAACCGGCAATGGCTATTTTATTTTATTTTATCTTTATTGTTGAAAATAATACAGATTTTGCATATAAGTTCTTTGGTTAATCCCTTGCCACCCACCGCACCCACCCCCACGCATCCCTCGAGATTTATCAGTCTGTTCCATGTTCCTATGTCTCTGGCTTATGTATTTCTTTAATTAAAAATGTTAAAAACGTACAGTGCAATAGCATTAGGCTGAAATTAAAGTTGTTACCATATTATTAATATGTGAAATTCCTTCCAGAGAGAGAATTTTTTAGCATGGTCCCCCTCAGGGAAAAAATACTTTAAACTTGATTATTTAATAATAGAATATTGAGAACGTACCACTGGTAAGAGTTATCCAAACGCCAAACCAGGAATGGAGTGAAAATCCCTCTCACATACTTATACCTTGCTTACACATTGGCAGCAGAAGAAAACTGGATAACTAGAGAAAGTAATGGCTCTATGTGTCTACCTTGCCACTTTTCTCAAACATTTCCTTCCTTATTTCTATTTCTAAAAGACTATTTGGAGAGGAAATATGTTTAGGTAAGTTGGATGCTGGAAAGAAGAGGGGAAATGTAAGTAAGGGTTAGAGGAAAAATGTAAGTAGGGTATGGAATACTATTAAAAATTTGGATGCAGTTTTTGAATAAAGTAGGCCCAACTGGATAGATTGACTCCATTTTTGTGAGTCAACAATGATTTATTGAACACCTACTATTTGCAGGTGCCCTGCTAGCACTAGCATAATGCTGTGAACAAAATATACCCAGTCCTCACTCATACACAACTTAGAATTGTTACAGGTAAACAATTACTTTTTAAAAAATCAGCAATTAAAGTTGTGCAAAATGTTGCAAAGGAGACATATTGATCCACTCCAGGACCTGACAGGTCTGATCACAACAATCATTATTAATTGGAAGAACTTGGGAATTCTAATCACTTCAGGATTTCCTGGTCTTGAAATTGGGAAAAGTGTTTTTTTGAGTGAACTTACCAATTCTTTACAAAGATTTAGCAATGGGTCAGTAGGTTTAATTCTCTCTCTCTTTTTTAAAAAAATATATTTTATTAACTTTTTACAGAGAGGAAGGGAGAGGAATAGAGAGTCAGAAACATCAATGAGAGAGAAACATCAACCAGCTGCCTCCTGCACACCCCCTACTGGGGATGTGCCTACAACCAAGGTACATGCCCTTGACCACAATCGAACCTGGGACCTTTCAGTCCGCAGGCCGAGGCTCTATCCACTGAGCCTAACCGGTTAGGGCTGGGTTTAATTCTCTTAAACGCAAATAGGTTTAAGAGAATTAACAATCTGGTGTTATATTTGCATATGTAGTTTTTCTACATGTGGTTTTTCCTAAAATTGATCTGCCTGAAAACAAGATTATGGTTGCCGGGTCTCTTCTGTCTTCTCACCAACCTTTTCACAATGGTTCTCTCTTAAAAAAACACTGGCTCACCTCTCACCCATCTTGGGTTTTAAAATGGTGTATTGACTTTGGCTGTGAAATATTCATTGTTAGTGTTGAGAAACGAATGACTCTAATACCTGAGTACAGAGTTGCCAGATAAAATATAGGCACACCCAGTTAAATTTGAATTTCAGATAATCAATATATTCAATGAGTAATGTATTATATGATTTGTTGTTTATATCAATTTTAAATTTAACTAGGTGTCCTGTATTTTAATTTGCTAACTCTGGCAACCCAATCTCAAGAGCAAAAGTCTGTATTTTCTAAGTCATGGATTTAAACAAAATTGAGCTGTCTACTGATAATGAATTAAATTTTTGGATTAAAGGTTGGTAAGTGACTTTTGGGCTATAAGACAAATGTTCAAAAAATTGTGAGAAGATTGATATGATAACATTTCTCCTGGACCTATCTACTTATATATGTGAAAAAGATTTTTCCACACTTATAATCTTTAGAAGTGAGAAAAGGGAACAAAATCTGTGGTGAACCCTATCAGAATCTACTAATAGGTAATATTCATGAACACACACGTGAATAAATTGTTAAAATATAACCTGCAACCCCATTAAGATTGCATTTATAATAGAATTTTACATCTTATCTTTATTAATTATCAACATTTATAATATATTTATATTGTTTTGACCAATTGTGTAATAAGTACCAAAAGTAATATACACGATAATGCAATCAAGGAGAAATTTTTCTTTAACACTTAGAGGTTTAGATCACAGGGAAAAATATAAAATTTAATTTAAATACATATTGTTTCAGAAATATTGCCAGAGTGATCATAAAGATGTCCATTATGGATATATATTAATATACTGTGGGAGAAGTAGAAGGTTCAAGGTCAAAAGGCAATAATATAAATTTGCAATTATTTTTTACAGTATTCGATTTTATTTATATATTTTTAATTCTTTATTGTTTAAAAATTTCAATTATTAAAGATGAACTGAGATGTTAATTATCGAAGGGGTGGCGGTAGGTATCAAATGGCTATGGTATTTGTAGTCCATTGAATACGTGTAAGAAAGATCTGGATCAATTTTATTCTAAAATATCTATGTCTACATTTTGTAGTTGCTTAGCAATTATGACAACTTTTATGTTTTAATATCAACTTAAAAATGTTCCAGGGAAATAGAGTTTTTCAAAATACTTCTGGTGGGTACATGATCAAAAGCGTATAAGGACCACACAATGTTTCCATCATCTCAAAGGTGGCTCAAAGGTGGATTGAAATCCCTACATCTTCATAGACCAACTTAAGCTTTCTGATAAAATTCCAGCTGGAACTAACGAGCTGATCCTAGCTGCGGTGAATGAAATGGGCGTCCCTCTTAATGACTTCACGAATTGCATTGTGGTTCTGCTTCTGTTTCCTGATCACCTTTGATCTCCTGGAAGACAGGAAAATCAGGTGCGCTCTCCCAGGGCATGAGCTCTTCGTGGCACACAGTGTCCTAGAAAAAGTTGCGTCAGCCTCCTGCTTGGACAAGGGAGATGGAGAAAAACATGGCAGTGCAGTGGGACTCGGACTTCAAGTTTCCCGGAGAATATCATCTTCACTTAGAGATGTCCCTGGTGCGCCCAAAGATGGCCTTTTTTTTTATAGACAACTCTACCCCAGGTATAAAAACAACCAACCCACCAAAAAAAAGTTTCAACGCAGGAAACTAATAAGGTGATCTCAGTCTTTAAAAGAGTAAAAATAAACTGAAAAGGAGAATCATGCGACCTTTTTGCATGCCACTGCATTTCCATCCATGCCTTACTTTCTCAATCAGAACAAAAAGTTAAAAATGATCATAAAGGTTTCACAATTTTTTTTTATTTTTTTAAAATAGACATGCGAGATGGACCTTTTCCAGTCAGGCTGACCAATGATCACCTCCTCTCCACGGGTGATCAATATTTCCTCTGACCCACGAACCACGAAGCAAAGGCTCTTTCAGTAAATGCCCCGCGAATACGCTAAGGTTAAGAAATAGGCGTGCTTTTAGGTCATGGAAATCCCCGCGCCGGGGGAAGTCTGTGGTTACCACCCTGGAGTTCCCCTAAGTCCTGCAGGAAAGCACCCGCCGCTGGGGGGCGTGGAGAGCGCGCCGAGCGG
>NW_005364225.1:3430573-3448641 GCF_000412655.1 Myotis brandtii
GGAGGGGCTGGGCGCGGGCCGCAGGGTTCCTGGGCGCGCTGCTGCCCTCACCCGCGCTCACTTTCCGTCCGCCTCCCGCCGGGTGCTCCGTTCTGTTGTACTTGTGGGGCGAGCCAGTGGACTGGGGAAGCTTTGCAATTTGGTTTACTTTGCTCGCCAAGAGGTATCCCCAGGTCTCTGAGTATATACGCCAGACACGCCTCAGAACAGAGCCCGAAGCATCGTAAGGTCAGAGTAAAATATTGAATGAATAAATGCAGGAATGGTCCCAAGTGGTGGCAGGAAGCCGATATTTGATAGTTTTCCTGGTGATCAGTATGGAAATTCTGTAGTGCTCTTAATTTTAGTGGCATTTGCCTTATGCTAGCAATAGTATTAACTTAGTTTGCTGTTATTTATTGTTAACCTTAGGTGTTGCTGATACCTAGTACAGTGGGGCCTTGACTTACGAGTGTCCCGACTAACGAGTTTTTTGAGATACCAGCTGTCTCTCCACCGATTTTTTGCATTGAGTTGACAGAGTAATTTGAGTTAACGAGCTCCTTAACGAGCTCGGTCTCGGAACGAATTAAACTCGTAAGTCAAGGCCCCACTGTTTATGCTAGCACCTCCTCTGAAGACTTTACAGGTGTTCCCACAATCTTAAGAAGCAATTACCATAATTAGCTCTATTGACAGGGAGGAAACTCGGGGCTCAGGAAGATTTACTTGCCCAAGGTTACACACCCTAGTGGGGGGAGACTGAATGGTATTGGGAACCCAAGATGTTTGACTCCAAAGCCTGCTTTTGAACCATCACTGTGCAGACTTTGTGGTCATTAATATAACATTGATATCCTTCATACTATGCAAATGAGGGTATTGTGGTTATGGGGGGACTCGGTCAAGTTTGCCAACATTCATTTCTTCAACAAAAAGTCTTAGTGTCTGCATTATATGCCAGGCTGGGTGGATATTGTGGTTGGGAGAGCTGGTACAAAGTTGAAACATAGTTCTGATTTGAAGGAGCTCACAGTTTCGGGAGAGGCAAAAAAAAAAAAAAAAAAAAAAAAAAAAAAAGCAAATATATCCTACACTGTCGGAGATATGGATACACTAAGTGCCCAAGACGGGGGAGACACCCAGTAGCCCCGGGCTCAGAGAGGTTGCTCACGGGAAATGACAAGAGTAAAAAGAGAAGAGGTTGGGGACTTGAGCCAAACCGAGAAGGAAAGAGGAAATCTAATACAGTGGTATCAGAATCCAAGGGAACAGAGAATTTTAAGAGGAAGTGGGCTCCAGGGTAAAACACAGTTTCCATTGGTTTTGGCAAAGAAGCTGGTTTTATAAATATTGAGGTTAGTTTTAAGTGGTGCTGGCTAAAGCCAATTATAGTGGGAGACCTTAACCAGAGACACTTGTTCAATTCACTTCGCTGTGAAAAGGTGAGTTAACAGGATAGTTGCTAGAGTGGAAAGTGGGGGTTCAAAGAGGATTTTTTTGGTTTGTTTTTACTTGAAAGCTGGGACAGACTTAAGCATGCTTGTTATATTGAAGGGAAAGAGCCAGTAGAGAGTGAGAGTTGAACAAATGAGGGGGATGAGGTTAAGAGCAAGATTTCTGAGGCGGAGGGTGGGGGGGGGCATGTCAAGGGGCAAGGGTTGTTATCTGAAGTAGCAAGTAGGTCGTGAGCAATAGAAGGCAAAGCTACCTACTGAAAGCAAGATGGAGAGCAGTGGAGGAGAAATGTGAGGACATTGAAGGTTTAGGAGAGTTGCGCAGGGCAGTGGGATAGGAGCTGACCAGGGGCAAGTAGAATTGCTAGGAATGGTGACGGGCCAGCCACGGTGGTGCCTGAAGTCATGCTGGTCCCGGTCTGCAAGGCTGCAGATCTTCCCCAGCAGCATTTGGAAGTCTAGGTGTTGGAAATGGTTAAGACAGTTTGAACTGATCCAGGGTTGCATCTTGGCATGTTTGTGTGTATATATTGTAATTTTCCATAAACATATGCCTTCTTTCCACACCAAAGCTTCTTTAGGTAAGGTCTGGGTAAGGCAGGGGTAGGGGACTTTTTTTTCTGCCAAGGGCCATTTGGATAACATCATTCACAGGCCATACAAAATCATCAATTTAAAAATTAGCCACTATATCTGGTCAAACATTTAATTAACTCACTCCTAATGCCTTGGCAGGGCCAGACCCAACGATTTCAAGAGCCTTAGACAGCCCATGGGCCAGATGTTCCCCACCCCTCGTTTAAGGGATTTGTGATCTCAAACACATAGGGGCCAGGCAAGTGGTATAAATGAACAAAACTGTGGGTATCTCTTTTAAACAAAAACACATATGTAAACATGAAGGGATGTTCTTCTTTTCCACAAAGAAATATGGTATTCTCATTTTTCTCTAAACATGTGTTCCTCTCTGTCTCCCTTTCATTGTGTTACTTTTGATAGATACAGCTGCACTTTCCTCATAATTCTACTATAAGAAATCAGTGAGCCAGCTCAATGACAAATAGCATCTGACAGTCAGTCTCCATACCAAGGAGTGAACGTACGGCACCAAACTGGAGAGCACGTGCCCTCTCCTCAAGGTGCAGTCCTGCTCAGAGCTGGCTGGTTGTTGCCATGCAGGAATGTAGACCCCATGTGGCCAGATCTTCTCATTTTTCTAACATTCTAAACTAGGGAATGTTATGGGAAGTCTCTTACTTTTAAAAAATGTTGGTAATTAACTAAAACATTTAATAATACTGTGGTCCCACCCTGGCCAGTGTGGCTCAGTTGGTTGAGCATTGTCCCGTAAAGGTTACTGGTCCCATTCCTGGTCAGGGCACGTGCCCAGGTTGCTGGTTTGATCCTCAGTTGAGGTGTGGGTGGGAGGCAACTGATCGATGTTTCACTGTCACATTGATGTTTCTCTCTCTCTCTAATCATTAAAAAGGTATAAAAAATTAACAAATAACAATACTGTGGTCCAAAAATATACTTATTTAGAAAACTGGTGACATTCAAACAAGGCATACAGATTAATTAACAGCATTGTATCAATGCTAATTTCCTGGTTCCTATAATTGTACTATGGTTATGTAAGATGTTACCTTTGGGGAAGTTGAGTACATGGTATGTGTGAACTGTTATTTTTGTAAGGTTTCTCTAAGTATAAGTTAATTTTAAAATAAAAAAGTTTAAAAATTAGTAAAATATTATAGTTAATTCTGTGTAAGCCAAACATAATACCTCTACTGGCTCCCCGTTTGAGCTCTCTGGTTTTTGTCTTGGATTTCTTGGCCTCTGCCATGTGTAGTACAGCAACTTGTACACAGTGGACAATCAGTAAATACTAGTGCTCTATTTTGGGGAAAATATTTTTAAAAAATATAATTGTATTACTTCTATGAATTATTTGACTTTTAAAACTCTCTTTCTCTTTCTCTCTTTTTAAACAGGTTTTACAAAGGAAGCAAACTGTTTTACTTCTTTTAGATTTTTTCCATTTTTTTTCTGTAACTCAAAACAGCTCATCATGGAGGCCTAAAATCCTTAAAGGGACTTAGTCTAATCTCTGGGAGGTAGTTTTGTGCATGAATAAACAAATTAAGTAGTTAATTAGAGTTTGTGGCATCCAAAGAATGTTATCATTTAAAAAATATCTAGTTATGTGAGGTATAACTATAAAGTAATATTGAGTTTTTTTAATTTGACTGTGGAGAAGTGATTTTACTTGGGACACATTGTTGAAGTACTCTTCAAAATTGGCTGAGCAATCTGGCTGCTGTGTAGAATAGAAAAAAAGTACCTATGTTTGTTAAAGATTTAGAAATGAATGACAGTTATCTAGAACAAAGAGTTAATATTCAACCCTCTGTTAAATTAGAGAAATATGCAAACAAGACCTTTGACATGTTTAAAGACTTCTACAATGACAAAGAAATGTCAAGAACAAAACTTTTTGATAAGTACAAGAAATTTAGACAAAGTAGGAAAGATGAACTTGATGATTGGTGAATAAATTATCTAACCATTGATAAGACTCTTGGTATTTTAGTTTGTTCAAATGGGCTGTTATCTCTGAGACTGATAAGAATAAGAATGATGGCTAGATGGTTACATTTTGATAAAGGAACAACCTTATTCAGAAGTAAAATTTACACAGAGACAATAATAAGCCCCAAGAAGGTGTTATAACAATGTGTAAAATTTTTGACCAGTGAAAAACTAAAATTAGATACAATAACTCACCTTTGAGATATGTTTTTTTTGTGTGTGTGTGTGTTTTGCCACCTGGAAATAAAGCATTAAAGTCTGCAGTGGAAAATCCCAGTATAAAAACAAAAACAAAAACAAAAGAAAGAAAAGAAAGATCCCAACAGGAAACCATGCTTACAAATCACTGCTAGAAAAACCATGATGATTTGTTTATTGGTCATTGCTGATATTATTGATGCAGAACCTATTCACTAGTAGCTAGTCATAATTGAGATATTCTGAGTTTTTCGGTCTCTGCTGTTCAAAAGGAGTGGATGTGACAAAGTAAATTTATTATTATTTTGTCTTGATAAATTCCAGTTCAAGGTATGCTATCTGTGGAATATTTTCTGACCATGCCATATTTGTATTTGGCTATCCATCTTAACCTACAGACTTGGCACTTTTGGTTGTCTTAAAACTAAATCCACTATCAGAGTAGAAGATTTGATGTTGGCTCTCAACAGCATGAAGCTGAATTTAGGAGACCCATTGAGCAAATAAAATGGAATGTCTAATTTGCTAAGTAAGATCTAATGGTATCGCTATTGCAAAGCAACCAGGTTCCTGACTATTTATGAGAAATAATTATTCTTTAATAAATTTTAAAACTATGCCTTAAGATGTATCAGTTAATTCTGTTACGACTTAAGCTCTATCTGGAAGAAAAGTTTGGATTGCTTTGTTCTCCCCATTAAAATGATTGTAGGAAGAAAAATTACCTAATCTGAGCAAGATTTGGGATATACTATATGTCACTGAATCTAAGATGTCACCAATTATAAGGTATACTATAATTTTATATACCTCTAAGAAATAAAAATGCTGCTAATTAAAATATGATATGGCATTAATTTTAAGATACCTCTCTATAACAGATATTAAAATATGCATCTTAGAGTCAGTGAACTATGGCATGCATTCTTTTTCTCTTATGCTTTCTACCGCCCCCCACCACCAAATTTCACAATCTAAATAAAGCAAAACAAACATAGTTAGAATATTTATTTTCTGTAGAGCACTTATCCAGCATAACTTTCCACCATGGGAGCAAGCTAGCTGTGTGAGTCAGACGTTTTATCGATAGGCTGGCTGAATGTCACTGAAGCGTTCTTCTAGTGCACTGACCTGCCTGTTGAAGTGCCTCACACTAAATGGCATCTTGCTGACCCAAAGCTCTCTACACTTGCGAAGGCTTTGCATTTTCATCACAAGGTACTATAGGGCGTCATGCTTACATTGTATGCTCATACAAAGGTGCTGTTATACATAATTGTTCCTTAAGATGTGTCAATGCAGGATTTTGATCTTGCTGTGCTGAAACCCTGAAGACAGAGGAGAAAAAAAGAACAAAATATTTCCGTTCTAGGTGTTCAACCTAGAACTAAAACTAGAAAAATCAAAGCCATGCACAAAACTACCTCCCTAGAGAAAGGCTAGTCCCTTTTCCTCCCCATCCATTTCTTTATGAACCTCGTAGAAAACAGCGAATTCTTATCAAAGCTGATGAAAAGCGCCAACATGTCTGAAATGAAATATGACTTTTCCTGTGAACTATACCGAATGTCTACGTACTCGACTTTCCCCGCTGGTGTTCTTGTGTCCGAAAGGAGTCTTGCTCGCGCTGGTTTTTATTACACTGGTGTGAATGACAAGGTCAAATGCTTCTGCTGTGGCCTGATGCTGGATAACTGGAAACAAGGAGACAAACCGATTGAAAAGCATAAAAAGTTGTACCCTAGCTGTGGTTTTCTTCAGAAACTAAATTCCGGTAACATTTCGGGAGCCACCTCTCCGCTTAATTTGCCTTCTTCGGGAACAAATTCCACACATTCAGTATTTCCAAGTTCGGAAAACAGTGGTTATTTCAGTGGCTCTTATTCCAGCTTCCCCTCAAGTCCTGTGAACTCTGAACCAAATCACGATGTGTCTGCCTTGAGAAGTCCCAACCACTGTATAATGAATACGGAACACGCCAGGTTACTTACTTTCCAGACGTGGCCATTGACCTTCCTGTCACCAACTGATCTGGCAAAAGCGGGTTTTTACTACATAGGACCTGGAGACAGAGTGGCTTGCTTTGCCTGTGGTGGAAAACTGAGCAACTGGGAACCAAAGGATGATGCTATGTCGGAACACCTGAGACATTTCCCCCACTGCCCGTTTTTAGAAAGTCGGCCTCAAGACACTTCCAGATACAGTGTTTCTAATCTGAGCATGCAGACGCAGGCCGCCCGTTTCAGAACATTCTGTAACTGGCCCTCTACTGTTGGAGTTCATCCTAAGCAGCTTGCAAGTGCAGGTTTTTATTATATGGGTAAGAAACTTAATCTAAAAAAATTCAAAATGTTTTATGCATTTCAGTGGGCAAATTATAAGTTTTGGTGCAACATCAATTTTAGGTCACAATGATGATGTCAAATGCTTTTGCTGTGATGGTGGACTGAGGTGTTGGGAATCTGGAGATGACCCATGGGTACAACATGCCAAATGGTTTCCAAGGTAATTGTTTTGAAATTCTCTTTGCAAATGTGTGTGATTATTATGAGATGGGTTATATGTGTTTACCTTGTAGTCAGCCATTAGTTGATTCTTTGTTTCAGACATACATTTGTGAATAAATTTAGGATGCATTGCTTAGAAAAATAATTACTTAAAATATTTTGATGGAAATTTAAGACAAAGAAGAAATAAATTTAGGATTTTTTGTATAATTAGTATATATTTTAATATATGCTCATTATAAAACCAAAATCACATGTTATAAACAAGTACAGAGACAAAAAATTTAAAATACCCAGAACTCACAACCTAAAGATGGCTACAGCTACCATTTTAGTGAACATCCTCCAAAATCTCTTTACGCATATGTACATATAGGGTGTCCCCCCAAAATGTATACACTTTGAATAATTATAAAAGCAGTGTTTATTAAAACACATTTCATTTTCAAAATTGAGCTATCAACTGTTGAAGTGTTTTGGGACACTCTGTATATAGATAAATGTATATAATTTCTCTACATGAATTATATATTATATATATTGTTTTGAGGCTTTTTTTTCAATCAATTTTATATCTTGGACATATTTTCATTCATTCAACATTCAATAATATTAATCAACCATCTATTGCCAGGCATTGTTCCGGGCACTTAAAATACTCAGTGGGACAAAACCAAGACTTATGGTTTCATACTGATTTTACATGCTACATAACTCCTTAATAAAGAAGTTATGTAGCATGTTGGAAGGTAATAAGTACTATGGATAAAAAGAAACTGAGAAGAATACCCATCACATCTAGCTTTTTGATCACTACCTAGCTTTTTATTGTCATGTCTTATACTTTTGATTATTCCATACTTGTTTACACTCTCCTTTTTTTATTAAAATCAGGTGGCTATAATTATATTTTTCATGGTCAAAACTTTTAGTATATTTAATGGTGATTACTAAACTTGAAATCCTAACTTCTTTTCATTACATATGCTTTTTAAAAATATAAAACTGTATCTTCATTTGCAGCAACATAGTGCTCCCCAAATATTTCAGATTTCAAAAATTATGAAGGGATAAAGAATACTTTACATAGATGTCTTAAAAAGTGCTGCTTTTTGTGAATATGTAAAAAGAACGGTAAATTTGCTTTGGTAGTGTCATGAATTAATTTAGTACTTAAATTTGACAATGGATGTGTATTATCTAGGAAATGTCAAACTTGTGAATATCTGACTTAATAAAAAATGTTTAGCTTCCTCATTCTTTCTTCTTGTCCCCCTTTGTATATTTTCATCTTTTAAGCATATAAAGCTAATTTATGAACAGTATTACCAGTTACAGCCTTCTTGCTTACATCATCTCGCCTTTGCAGTGTCTCTTAACACTTCTCATATGCTGCATGATTAGTCAAATGGTTATATGCATATCTGTGTTAATTTAAAATGTGTAGCAGTCTACAAACGGCCAGATTCAAATAACTCCTCAAACTTAATTTTGCTTACATTTTAGGTGTGAGTACTTGATACGAGTTAAAGGACAAGAGTTCATCAGTCGAGTTCAAGCCAATTACCCTCATCTACTTGAACAGGTAGGGACTTTATTAGTTTTTTAATCGTTGCTTAACAACAGATAAAATATTTTATAATAATTAGAGAGTAGTATTTTACTACAAAGGCAAGACTTGCTTTAAAAATACATTTTCTGCCCTGGCCGGTGTGCTCAGTGGTTAGAGTGCCCGCCCACCCACCTAAGGGTCTCCAGTTGGATTCCCAGGGAAGGGCATGTACCTAAGTTGCAAGTTTGATCCCTGGTTCCATAGATCGACATCGATATTTCTCTCTCTCTCTCCTTTCTCCTCCTCTCTCTTCTTTCTTCCCCTCCCTCCATCCCGTCCACTCTCTAAAAATAAATGGAAAAAATGTCCTTGGGTAAGAATTACCAAAAAAAAAAAAAAAGTTTTCTTTTTTACAACACCCAGCATGATCTTAGAGTACTATTTTTAGGATAAAAACAGATTCAGAATTAGAAACCTCCTGAAAAATAATATTTAAGTTAATATTTCTCTCTAAGCATTTTTCTAAGGAAGTTGCAATAAAATTTGAGGCAAAAAATGGGTGGAGGGGATGGTAGAATTATAATGGTTTACTATATTAATTTTTCTTAAAAAGATTTGAGAAAGAGAATTGTATTCCTCTTTCTAATCTTCCTGAAAAAACAAATAAGAATTTATATAGCCCAGCCGGTGTGGCTCAGTGGTTGAGCATCGACCTATGAACCAAGACGTCCCGGTTCGAGTCCTGGTTCGATTCTCGGTCAGGGCACATTCCCAGGTTGCAGACTCGATCCCCAGTGTGAGGCATGCAGGAAGCAGCCAGTCAGTGATTCTCTCATCACTGATGTTTCTATCTCTCTCTCCTATTCCCTCTCCCTTCCTCTCTGAAATCAATAAAAATATATTTTTTAAAAAGAATTTATATAGTAGTGTTGAGGACCAAACACTTTCTAAGCATAGCAAATGGAACTGATAAAGGGTCCAACTGATCCAGGAAATGTCTGATATTTGGGATGAAAGGCAAACAATGAATGTCGTAGATCACTGAAAAGATCTAGCCCTTCTCCTGCCTTAATAAAAATAGAATTTATATGTTAATATATACACACACATACCCAAAGAAATGCTATTAGTTTATGGCTTAGGAAATTACTGCTGAAAATAGTGCTTTTGATATAAAAATTATTTTGCCAATAAACAAGTCAGTAAGTTGAATAAAATAGGCCTCTTGATTTATTTTTGTTGCAATGGACAGGATAAGATTTATATTTTAATTTTATACCTTTTCCCCCCTGTAGCTGTTATCTACTTCAGAGAATCCAGAAGATGAAAATGCAGAGTTACCAAGTATGTACAATGATAATAATTGCCACATTTAAATAGAACCACTTGGTACTGTTACGATAGAAATTTGATAATAGTTATAATATACGTATATTTGTGGTATGATTTATAATTTACAGTACATTTTCAAATACATTAAGCTGGTATTTCTCAAACTTTAGGGCATATCATAATTGCCTAAGGAACTTTAAAAAAATATTACAGATTTCTAGTCTCCATTTCAAACCTACTGAATTAAATCATAGTTATCTAAGGGCAGGGCTTGAGCATCTGTTGTTTTAACAAACTTACATACATCTAGCCTAACCCTTGTTCTCAGACCAGGGTAGGAACAGATGCACTGTAACATTAGCTTGCTCACATATTCTTTCCATGAAATGGAGAGGGTAGAAAATACTATTTATTGTCAAATAGGGACTCCGAGGCTCAGAGAGGTTACGTGATCTGTCCATCACCTTAAACCTAAAAGGTGATAGAGCCTATATTGGAACAAGCACTTCTATTCTACTATCTAGTGTTCAATTAAAGTCAATGAATATTTATTGTGTATCTGCTCTTCTGAGGTTAGGCTAGAGAACAGGATAAACATAACTCCTGTTCTCATGAGCTAATAGGCAACGGGAGACAGACAAATACATAGATAGGAGAGAGGGATGTGGTGGGAAAGGTGAAGTGTGCTCTGAGAGTGCCTGAGGAAAGATCAGAAAAGGCTTCAGATGAGAGAAGTATTGGTCTTATCATAGAATCACAGGGACCAATAGGAGTTAACCAAGTGACAAAGGGAAGAAAGAATATTCCAGGCAGAAAGACTTCAGAGACAAAAGAGAACAGGCACATTTGAAGAACTGAACAAAACTCTGTATGGCCAGAAGTAGGACTTGCAAACAGATAAATGAATGAACCAGGTCAGCAGTAAGAGTAGTCAGCACTGCAGGCAGAATTTGTGACTTCTGGACTAGGGTACAGAATAAAATGAGGAAATGGTGAGAAATCCATCAGTTTGCAGCTCCTGGGCTAGAGTGTACTATGCAAATGAACAAGTGGCGAGAGGTAAGGATGAAGAAGTAAACAGGGTCCAGAGATGGTGTGTGACCTTACACGCCACAATCCTAAGGGCAGCAGAATTGTTGGTGGAATTCAAGGAGTGTGACACAATCAGATCTCTGTTTTTAAAATGTCACTCTGGCTGCAGTGTTGAGAATGAACTAGATGGGAGCAATACTGAAAGAGGCCATTGCAGTAATAAAGGTGAGTGATGACAATGGCCTCTTTTGGGAATATGTGAAACATATTTGATTTAGAAAGCTCATTTGTTCATTCAACATGGGAAAAAAGGACCTCTGTTCTGCTGGGGGTGATCCCCAACATTCCATTGCCTTCTCATACTCATAGTTATGCCGGATAATGCATATTTTGTATCTGAATACAATATTCCATATTCTTACTCTAGTGACGGAACGTACTTATCATTATTTTAAATTTAACGAAGTTAATACAAAATAGTACCTTTATGTTTCTTGGGCGTTATGTTTTTGAAATTGTAATAACTTTTAATTTAAAAAAATACAGATTATCCCAATATGTGTTAAATTCTTTATTCCATATAGTTATTCATTATGGACCTGGAGAAAACCATTCGGAAGATGCAGTCATGATGAATACACCTGTGGTTACAGCTGCCTTGGACATGGGCTTCAGTAGAAGGCTGGTAAAACAGACAGTTCAGAGTAAAATTCTAACAACTGGGGAGAATTATAAAATCGTCAGTGATCTTGTATTAGATTTACTTTATGCTGAAGATGAAATAAGGGAAGAGGAGAAAGAAAGAGCAACTGAGGAAGAAGAATCAGGTACACATATTTGTTAGTACAGTCTCTATTTCCATAAGAATTTGATGTCACTGCATATAAGTTATTGAAAATATACTCACAGTTAATTCAATCAGATTTTTCTTATGATTAGTATTCTGAAAAATTTCTTCACATTAAAATATATTTTAATTGCTTAGTAAATTGAAATGAATATACTTAATGAGAGCATTTTTTTCCTGCTTTTTCTTAATTTATATTTTTACTAAAGGCCTGGTGCACGAAATTCGTGCACTGTGTGTGTGTGTGTGTGTGTGTGTGTGTGTGTGTGAGTGAGAGAGGGTGTGTCCCTCAGCCCAGGCTGCATCCTCTCCAACTCACCCCAGTCTGGCCCAAGGCCCCACCCTTCCCTCTGTGTGGCCGGGGCCCCTCCCCTCCCTTCTCTCTGCGCAGCTGGGCGCGGACGCTGGGCTCGCATTGCCAGGGCAACGCTGCCACTATGGGCACCGCCATCTTTGTCACAGAGTGATGGTTAATTTACATATCACTTTTTTATTAGATAGGATTCTGGGTAGTTGATTGTGCATGCAATTCTTGGCATGCTTTTAACCCCAGGCCAGTTGCTTGCTTTAAATTGGGATGGGATCAGTAACAATTATTAATTTTAATATCGGCATAGCAGTATGTTTTAGCCTATGACTATAAATTAATGTACAAATTATGATGAAGTCTCCTACCTGCCTGTACAAGAGCTGAGTTTTCCTTCCTAGTGTCCGTCTAGTATTTAGGGGAGTCCTAAGATAGGTACTGTTTCACATTCTCTCGAGATAACTTACCCATGTCCTTCCATACTAGCTTTGTCTGCTACTCTATTGCTTTTACTATATTGCCTTTTACCAAAACTCTTCCTCAGAGCATGTCCGGTCTCAACTGGTTGCTCTCATTGCTCCCATCACTGTGGCCTAGACAAAGAGATGATCTCTCCTTTGCCACTCTTCCCCAAGCATGGACCAGTTCTGAGAGTCCTTTCAACATAGCTAAAAACAGACTGCAACTTTTAACAAGCTCAACTTTTAAGGATAACAAGGGATAACAGAAGAGCACTATGGCACAAATGGCTCATCCTCACAAATCTCTCTTCCTAGCTTTTGGTTTATCTCTGCATAGCTCTGGCCAGTTTATACTAATGACCAGGAAAGCATGTTTTCCCTAATCAAGGCTCAGGTCCCCAAATATCCACTAAGCCCAGAAGGAGAAAAGAGGTTGCCCCTTATTCTTATTCCCAAGGCCATCTGGGATCTAGTTCTTTCCAGGATGATTGACAGTGAGATTGTTTACTCCATTCCTGAGTAAACCTACTCTTGCCCACTAAGGTGGCTTTGCCTTCTGGCCAACCCAGGCAAACATATCAGACTATAGTAATACAGCATTATTTATTTACCAAAGTGTGAGTTATAGTCTTACACACCAATTCAAGTAGCAAAATAGTCCAAGTTCATCTTTGCCCACCCTACTCAAGTTCTCTTTTTCATTATGAAGTGAAGATCAGGCTGCAAACCCTTCCTATAGTCTTCTCAGTTTGGCTATTGGTCATCAGTGAACAATTGCTCAAAGAAGAGAACATTCATTTCCACAATTGTTTATAGACTCCATGAAGTCTAAAGCCATCCAGCTATAAAATACTTATGTTTCCTCTGAAGAAAATCAACAAAGTCTCCAGCTATAACCCTAATTCAACAATCTATATATATAAAAGTCTAGTAATATGCAAAGTGTCCCTGCGGGAGTTCGACTGGGAGTTCTATCACTTGCTATGATGTGTGCTGACCACCAGGGGGCAGTGAAGAATGAAGGAAGGCCCCGGCTGGCAGCCAGAAGGCTCCGATCGGCCCTGATCACTGGCCAGGCCTAGGGACCCTACCTGTGCATGAATTTCATGCATCGGGCCTCTAGTATACAATAATACGCATTGTCAAAAAGATCCCTTCTCAGGCTCAACATTATACCCACACTACCCACATAGTGTCTGCATTCAAGAAATGTTCTTTGAATGAGTGAATGAAAATACTTCCATTTAGGTTACTGATTATTTTAAAGTTTTCTGAGAACAGTGGGTAATTTCTTGACAGGGGTGTAAATAAAGAGGAAATTAAGGATATTTTTCCAGAATAAGAGAATAAAATGCCTCTAAAGTATTTTCACCTTAGAAGCCAGAATAGGATCTATGACTTTGAAATGAGACTTTTTCATACAGCCACTAGCAATCCAATTTTAGACATCTTAAGAATTTCAGCAAATTGATTACATTAGGTTAAATAACATGAAATTAGAAACATTAATCTTAGATTGAAAAACTAATATACTTCAACATCAAGTTGTAAATTATATCTTAATTTTTAATATATCACTATTTCTCTAACACAGATACTTTAACAGAATAAATTAAGTTCTAATTCTTCTCCCCCTCTATTACTTCTTTGTTCCCATTGCTCTTTAAATTACTAAGGCTTGGTTGTTCATTTGTTCAATCTATATTTTTGGAGCATTGATCTTGTGCCAGATACTGCTCTAGGTTTATTCTCAGATCTTTTATTTATTCTCAGAGCTTCAATTCTCATTTATTCTCAGAGCTTCAATTATCTTGAAAATGTATATCTCTAACCTTGACTTTTTTACTAAACCCTATATTTTATTATTTATTACATTGTTCTATTTTTGTGTCCTTTTACTTGACAAAGTCAGTGCTTCTAAAATCTGGAAATCTCTCCCAAATACTTCTTTAGACAACCTAACTTCTGTTCTTAGTTACTTCATAGAAATAGTTTTATGGATCATGGTAAAACTATATGATAATTATTAAATTTAGAATAAAAGATAATAAAATTTCAGAGCTTCAAAATAGGAAACATTTCACCAGTAGATAAAAAAATCTAGATCTCAGAGAATACAGTGATCCTAAATGACAGGAATGTGTCATTGACAAGTAGCATTTAGTTTTCAAAATGCTCTTAATGTCTTTCCCCTTTTACTGCAAAATATTTAGGTAATGGCAATATCATGTCTAATTTAGGAAAATAACTAAAAATTTCATCTTAAAATGGAAATTTAAAGGAATTTTATGCGTAAATGTAATTTAAGAAAAATATTATATCATTTTAACTATCTTATTTTTCCCCCAGTTTGACTAGGTTAAATAGAAATTTCAATTTTATTAGGTTCTAAATTGTATTTTATAGCAGTATTGCCAAATGGTTGAGAGCACAGATTATGATGCCAGACTCCCTTGGTTTGACTTTTGCTAGTTGTGTGTCCTCAAGTAATTTACTTGCCACATTGTACCTCTGTTTTCTCATCTGTTAAATTAAAATACTAGTATCTACCTCAAAGGGCTGTTGTGAAGATGAAATGAGTAAATACACTCTCAGTGCTTACCACAGTGCTCAGTAAGTGTTAGTCCGTAACATTGTTATTAGACACAGGGGGTTTGGTACCCCTAAACCTAGCAATCAACTTTAATGCCTGATTATGAATTATGGTCATTTTTTTCATTCAGTTATATGTGTAGGTGTGGAAGGAAGTTTGTGAATAGAGATTGAACATGTTTGTGTTCTTTTTCACAAAGATGATCTGTCATATATCCGGAAGAACAGGATGGCGCTTTCTCAACATTTGACTTGTGTGGTTCCAATCCTGGATAGTCTACTAATTGCCGGAGTGATTCATGAACAAGAACATGATATTATTAGACTGAAAACGCAGACAACTCTGCAAGCAAGAGAACTGATTGATACTATTATAGTAAAAGGAAATTTTGCAGCCACCGTATTCAGAAACTCTCTACAAGAAAATGACCCCACGTTATACAAGCGTCTATTTGGTGAGTGCTAGAAAATTACTTTTGAGAACTTTCTAGATCAATGGAAAATATGCTTATTAATAATTGTGATTATTGAAAAAATCCAATCAAATATATAAACTATTAATTGCACAAAAGACTAAAGACTTTTGTTGCCTTGACATGATGACAATTATTTCTAGCATTTGGCTGGAGTCTAAACTGTTACTTTAAAAATATGTATTCTGTGACTAAATACTGACCTTACTTGCCCTAGTAATGCTTTTTTCTTTTCCTCCTTAGTGCAACAGGACATAAAGTATGTTCCCACAGAAAATGTTTCAGGTAAAATAGTATTAATGATTTAAGCCAGTAGAAAACATTATTTTTATTTTCTTGGCTTTTCATTGGGAGAGAAGCACCAAATTGCCTTTTATTAAAAATTTATTTCTCTTCTTAGACTTACCAATAGAAGAACAATTGAGGAGACTACAAGAAGAAAGAACATGCAAAGTGTGTATGGACAAAGAAGTTTCCATAGTGTTTATTCCGTGTGGTCATCTAGTAGTATGCAAAGATTGTGCCCCTTCTCTAAGAAAATGTCCTATTTGTAGAGGTACAATCAAGGGTACAGTTCGTACATTTCTTTCATGAAGATGATCCAAAATTTTGGCATTATGGGTTAAATGTATTGTAATTTTAACTTTTATATTGCTTTAGTTTACTTATTTTTTTAAATTTATTTACAACTCAGAAAATTTTGTTTTACACAAGTATAAATATATTTATGTAAACATACAGCTAAACCATATAAACATATTTCAGATAGCAAGAGAATGATATGCTTCTTTTCTTGTGAACAAAAAAATAGGGATAGCACTACAAGTACAATACTAAATCAAAATTCAGCACTACTGAAATTGTAAGTGAAGTAAAATTTAAGATTTGTTAATTAACCTTTCAGAATTTTAAATATTTCGGAGTTATATTAAGAACCAAGAACATGGATCCTCTGTCTTTTTTGATAAGTGTCCTATACATGGAAGGTTTTGATATTTGTTGAGTAACCTTTTATAGACATGGTGTTTTTGTAAGGAACTATGTGAGAAATGTTTTAATAAAGCAATCAGAATTACTCTTATTCTTAATATTTTTATTTCTATGATATCGGATAACTTAGGCATTCCTAGGCTCCTTCCTTACCAACTTAAAACCTCTTCAATATTGAATTACTAGAGGCCCAGTGCACAACATTTGTGCACTTGGTGAGGGGTCCCTCAGCCCACCTGCACCCTCTCACAGTGCAGGAGCCCTCACGGGATGTCCGACTGATGGCTTAGGCCCGCCTAAGCCATCAGTTGGACATCTTTAGTGCTGCCATGGAGGCGGGAGAGGCTCTCGCCACTACCACTACGCTCACCAGCCATGAGCCTGGCTTCTGGCTGAGCGGTGCTCCCCCTGTGGGAGCACATTGGCCACTGGGGGCAGCTCCTGCATTGAGCGTCTGCCCCCTGGTGGTCAGTGCACATCATAGCAACCGGTCATTCTGCCGTTTGATTTGCATATTAGCCTTTTATTATATAGGATAGTTTAGGTCCCTTTCTTTAAGTTGTTCCATCATTTACACTTGTAGAGGACACCTGGCTTTAATTGATGGGATTCAATGGGATGTCTGATATGAAATCAAACAATCATTTCAGTGTTTGTTTATTCATTTGTCTATTGATTCAGTCAGGAAGTCTTGTGCCAACCCTATCCATTGGGAAAAGTCCCTCGTTTTATTCTTACCACTTTGGTATTAATTCTAGGACTTAGAAAGTACACTGGGTAGCAGCCCCTGGAACCAACAGGTAAATAAATATGTTCTATACTGTCAGTGCAGCAGAATTTCCTCCTATGCATTTCTTTTTGGTACCACATTCAAAGGGTAATTCTCTATCCTTTGTTTCCTATGTTATTAGGTCTTTAAAACCAGAAGTAACTCTATAATGGGGAATACTTTTGGGGGGACAAGCAAAGGCCAATTAGCAAAACCAGTTCTAGATGTCTGCTAGGGTTGCACAGAGGAAGATTAGGAACCAAGCAAGGGGGAGAGAATCCATCTCCTTATTCTGACACTAGGAGACTACTTCTTTGGGATGTCACTGATTTTGCCTCTCAGTTCAAAGGTTCAGTTGGTTAGCGACATGCTAACTAAATGGTTCTCCTGGGGTACTAGCCTGTATTGTAATATTGCTTAGGTGATCTGTAACTCAGCTATAGGACAGTACATGTCTTTTGCAACACCTATTTTTTATCTGGTTCTTATTGCATACTACACATAATATTTGAACTTTCCTATCTCCCTTTTGTAAAACTCTTGTTCATTTCTCATTTTAGTAATCTATAATTAACATAACCAACTTACTAATCAAATATTTTGTTATTTCCCCAAGTATTAGTTAAATTGAAATTTTGTTTTGGAAAAAATAAATCACTATAGCTAATACTGGTAGTTCCATTTTTGGCTGATTGATGTGTGGTAACTCATTTGAGTCTCTCCACCTTCACTCCCCATCCAATCTGACCTTCAGGTCTCAGAATTGGGCAGATCATCCTATCTAATAATAGAGAAACATGGTAATTAGCCGTACCTCCGCTACCCTTCCCATTGGCTAATCAGGGCGATATGCAAATTAACTGCCAACCAAGATGGCGGCCAGCAGCTAGGCAGCTTGAAGTGAACAGGAGGCTTGCTTGCTTCAGTGACGGAGGAAGCCAACGTTCCCCGCCTGCCTTGCCGGCCTCTGAGCTTTCAGT
>NW_005364225.1:3450702-3451278 GCF_000412655.1 Myotis brandtii
AAGGCTGCCCTGACTGAGCCTCGCTTGCTTGGGGCCTAGCTCACTCCTGCCGGGCAGCGGGTGACAGGACGTGCTTTTCCGAATTAATGAGAGAAAATGTTGATTCTCCTGCTGCCCACGAAGGTGGAAAGTGAAGTGGGGAGACATGTGGGGAGTGAGCGAGGTTCCCTGTCTGGGGGTTCCAAATCTGCTGTTGGTTTCTTTCACCACTGACTAGAGATATACAGGGTGTCCCCCCAAAATGTATACACACTTTGAATACCTACTAATTCCAATGGTTTTAAGCATAAGAAAGAAACAACAATGGAGCTGTTATCTGTTAAAAGTGTGGGCACAAACAGGTAGTTGGACATTCCCTGAGGGGTCTCAGATTGGATAGGGTGAAGGCCAGACTGAGGGGCCCGTTTCCCACCCTACCCCAGTGCATGAATTTCGTGGACCGGGTTACGAGTCTACACTAATAAAAGAGAAACATGGTAATTAGCGTACGACCGCTACCCTTTTCATTGGCTAATCAGTGAGTATATGCAAATTAACTGTCAGCCAAGATGGCGGTCGGGAGCCAGGCAGCTGGAA
>NW_005364225.1:3453037-3454236 GCF_000412655.1 Myotis brandtii
TCAGCCCTGCTCTGAGCCTGACCAGGGGCTGCACCTAGGGATTGGGCCTGCCCTCTGCCACCCGGGAGCAGGCCTAAGCCAGCAGGTCGTTATCTCCTGAGGGGTCCCAGGCTGCGAGAGGGCACAGGCCGGGCTGAAGGACCCCCCCTTCCCCCCCCCCGAGTGCACAAATTTTTGAGAACCGGGCCCCTAGTTTAATATAAAAGCCCAGCAACCAGAACGGCAGAACAACCAGAATGACTGGTGGCTATGATGTGCACTACAGCAGCCAACCAGCCTGATCTGGGCCCCAATGGGTCCCTCCCTCCCCGCCACCCGATCCCCAATCAGCCCCCAACACCCCGATCAGGGGCAGGGCGGGCCAGCCAACCGCCCATGTCCCCTCCCCCCTGCCAGCCTGGCTCAATGGGCCCCACTGGGGTGGGCCGGCCAGAACCCACCCGTGCACGAATTCATGCACTGGGCTTCTAGTATATGTTATAATTCAGAACTTCGCAGCAAGCTTAATGTCATACTTAGGTCATGCTCATTATAACTTCCACCCACTCTTTTTATTCATTTCCTTTTGTTACTTGACAATATTAGCTAATATTGGGTTCAGATTAGGGCTGAGTAATCTTGGGAAAATTATTTAACATCTCTATGACTGTGCATCTCTGTGGAGTGAGGATAATATAGCAACATCTCATAGAATTGTGGTGAGGATTTAAAAAGTTGGTATCTTACCTAATAATAGACAAACATGCAAATTGACCGTACGTTCAATAAGCCTTAAGCCACGCCCACCAGCCAGTCAGAGCAAGTATATGCAAATTAACCCAACCAAGTTGGCGGCCGGCCGCCAGGGAGCTGGACCGAGCAGGAGGCTTGCTTGCTCCAGTAATGGAGGAAGCCAGCCTGCCTCAGCCTGCTCTGAGCTACACTGAAAGCAACAACGTTTCAATTATAGAAGGTAAATAAACCCCAGATACCTGCTTCCTGTTGCCATGGCCACAGAGCTGGAGTGAATAAAAAACAAAACAAAGGAAAGGCTGGGAGCTTCAGTCGCCAGGGGGCTTGGTCAGTCTGAAAACAGCCATCAGCCCCTCACCCAGGCTGGCCAGGCACCCCAGTGGGGACCCCCACCCTGAAGGGGGTGTGGCCAGCCTGAAAACGGCCCTCAGCCCCTCACCCAGGCTGGCCAGGCACCCCAGTGTGGA
>NW_005364225.1:3454540-3457010 GCF_000412655.1 Myotis brandtii
CAAGCCAGGCTGATGGCTGCCAGTACAGCGGTGGTGGTGGGAGCCTCTCTCACCTCCTCAGCAGTGCTAAGGATGTCCGACTGCAGCTAGGCCTGCTCCCCGCTGGCAAGTGGACATCCCCCGAGGGCTGCTGGGCTGCCAGAGGGATGTCTGACTGCCAGCTTAGGCCCAATCCCCCAGGGAGCGGGCCTAAGCCAGCAGTTTGGACATCCTCTGAGGGGTCCCAGACTGTGAGAGGGCACAGGCCAGACTGAGGGACCCTCCCGAGTGCACACATTTTTGTGCACTGGGCCTCTAGTATCTTTATATCTACCTACCTATCTACCTATCTATACACACACACACACACACACACACACACACACACACACAACACATACTTTTGTGGGCTCCTTATCTTGTTCTTTTATTTGTCCATTCTTGTGCTACTACAATATTGTCTTAATTACTGTGGCTTTATTATACAACTCATTATCTGGTAGGCAAATCCCTTCAATCTTATTTTTTCCCTTAAAATTGTCTTGAATCCTGTAAATATCTTTTCTACATAAATGTGAAATATATTAGAATGGCAACTTCAACAGAAATATACACCTTATTTTTTTAAATCACCAACTCATTCTAGCCCATTTGGCTTAGTGTATAGAGCATTGGCCTGCAGACCCAAGGGTCCTGGGTTTGATTCCGGTCAAGGGCATGTGCCTGGGTTGCAGGCTTGATCCCCAATAGGGGGCGTGCAAGAGGCAGCCGATCAATGATTCTCTCTTATCACTGATGTTTCTATCTTTCTCTCCCTCGCCCTTCCTCTCTGAAATCAATAAAAATATATTAAAAATAAAATAAAATCACCAGCAACAACTCTACACTGAAAATCTGAAAAAGATTAACTGAATAAATTTAACACCAGATTACAGCTTATACAAGATTAAAGTTACAAAGTAGTATTTATTATAACTGAATGCTATTACATACTTTTTTGGGGGAAATATCTAAGGCTCTTGAATGTTTGAAATTCGAATTTTCCCCTATACTGAAGTACATTCATTATCTTTTTTTGGTCAGGACAAAACTGAAAAGGAGAAATACCCTTGCATTCAGAATGAACAACTCTTGCTATATATATATTTCCCCATAGATAAGGAAGATTCTGTAACTTTCCCAGAAACAGTGACTTGAACTAAATACCAAAGCTCATGTGCCATATTTGGAAGTTTTTAGTCACCGGGAGCCATGGCATTTCTTTTCTTTGTGTCACAAACTTACAAATACTTTTCTTTTTACTATTACCATTGGGACAGAAAACCTTCTGTTCTGGGACTGACTGGCAGACAGAAATGGCAGGGACAGAAAATGGGAAATGGCTCAGGATCTTGGAATTCCCGGCGACCTAACTCAGTGGCTTGCTATTTGGAAGTTTCTGAAATGTTTGCCCCCGGAGTTCCCCTGAAAGAGGGCGTCTGATATCACTGGCAAAGAGCGTCTTCACACAGGACCTACATGAAGGAATGTGCTCGCTGCAGTATGACAAACATTTACCCTATGGCACCATTTGTGGCATTAAATGGGGGTGAGGGCGGGGTGGGACAAAATGTCCAGGACTAGCAACACCAAGATTTTTTATTTCCCATTTTCTACCAGCTAACTATTTAATTTTCTTTTTTATAACATATTTTATTGACTTTTTACAGAGAGAAGGGAGAGGGATAGAGAGTTAGAAACATCAATCAGCTGCCACCTCCCGCTGGGGATGTGCCCGCAACCAAGGTACATGCCCTTGACGGGAATCGAACCTGGGACCCTTGAGTCCGCAGGCCGGTGCTCTATCCACTGAGTCAAACCGGTTAGGGCCCAGCGAACTATTTAAAACTTCAATAAGTGGGATCCTTTGTGGTTCATATATATATACACACACATATATACACACACACATACATACACACATATGTATGTATATATACATACATATATACACATATGTATGTATATATACATATATAAACACATATGTATGTATATATACATACATATGTGTGTATCCTATCTAATAATAGACAAACATGGTAATTAACTGTACCTCTGACACGCTTCCCATTGGCTAATCAGGGCGATATGCAAATTAACTGCCAACCAAGATGGCAGCCGGCAGCCAGGCAGCTGAAGTGAACAGGAGGCTTGCTTGCTCCAGTGACGGAGGAAGCCAATTTCCCCGCCTGCCGCCGCCCAGCTCTGAGCTGCACTCTAAGCAACTATGTTGCAATTATAGAAGCTAAACAATCCCCAGAAACCTGGTTTCAGTCAGCCGTGCCTCAGAGCTGGAGTTGCAACAGTGTTTCAATTATAGAAGCTAAACAAAGCCCAGATACCTGCTTTCAGCAGCCGAGGTCTCAGAGCTGGAGCCGAGCCTCAGAGCTAAAGACGGCTCTCAGCTGCAGTGACAGCCATAGAAGGTAAATAAATCCCAGAATAAAAA
>NW_005364225.1:3457779-3458569 GCF_000412655.1 Myotis brandtii
TTTTTGTGCACTGGGCCTCTAGTGTGTGTGTGTGTGTGTGTGTGTGTGTGTGTGTATATATATATATATATTTCCTTTCTAGCCATATTCATGAAAACTTGGGAGTAAACCCCTGCCTGAAATACTGCTCGCGGCTAGCCACGAGCTTTTGAAATAAGGACACACTTTTCTTGGAGCAATCCCTGGAACAGAAAACCAACAGTTTAAAAACGAACAAAAGTTTAAAAATAAAAGGCACACGGGTTCATTATAAAATAGGTATGATTATAATATTATCCCCAAACGATGATGAGATCAAGCCTTCAACATTAACCTGATGCCGTTCACTTCCCAACGCTCCTGCCTGCTTCCATTTCCAAGGCGAGCTGTTGCAAGTGGATGAAAACGATTCCAACTGCTTGAAACGGCTGCAACTGCGTGAAACGGTGACAACCGCTGACTTCATCGGAGCAAAAATGCCCCCCGGCTGACTATTCTCAGCGGCAGCCCCTCGCGAGCGCAGGCGTCACACCGGAGGCATCTGGCCGGGAGCCGGTCACATAGCTGCGCGGTGACGCGACGATAAGGCGCAGAACCGCCCGCTCCGGGGCGTTCCCACAGGATTTCCCGGGTTCAAACGCTCCGGCTCACGGTGTGTCACATCCCCCCGGGAGGACGTGAGGGATAAAGCGAGCAGGAAAGTTCCAAAGTGCTCAAACCTCGAGGTAGAGAGCGAAACGCCGGCCGCCGGGCATAGTGCCCACACCGCATGCCGCCGGCTGACCCACTGACCGCAGCGGAACGCGCGCCG
>NW_005364225.1:3458889-3470759 GCF_000412655.1 Myotis brandtii
CCCAGCGGCGGCGCGTCCAGGGCGCTCCCTGCTCCCGCCCCGGCTCTCGTTTCATTCGGAAGCTCGGACTCCACGACCCGCAGTCGAAAATAGCTTTTAAACTTCGGCCTGTTTGCCTGCCTGCTCCTGCCGCCGCCCACTTTTCCGGATGTTTTCTCCCAGCGCGTTTGCAGGGTTTGAAACGTAACCTTTTAAATCTGTTGGAACCAAGGCATTTGTGGGCGGTGAGACGGACGATACGTTTCACTTTGTCCCGGCTGCGCCCGTCGCTTTGCTGGTCTTTTGTGCGCTGTGAGCACGGCTCCGGGAAATCAGTGGGTGAAGCCCATCGTTGCTCTTTTTCCTTCCAGTCAACCCCCCACACCCAGCTGCAGTTTGCACAAAAGAGGTCAGAATTCACCGTCACGGTGCTTGCGGGGAAGAGTGTCTCATTTAAAGGTGTGAGACCGAGTCCTGCTGGAACGGAAGCTTCCGTGCAAGGGGTCCCAGCCCCGGGCCAGGGCTCGCAGGCCGCTGTGCTACGTGCTGGTTTCGAGGCGCCGTCTGTGGCTGTTGCTTTAGAATTGGGAGGGGATGGTGGCGTTCATAAAGGTTTGTGTTAGTGAATTCCTGATGCATCTCGCTCTTACTGGTCAGCGTGCCTCGTCCTGGAGAGACTGGGCATTAAAAAAAACGTTCCTGCCTAATTACTGCCGCACCGTTCGTTGCTGATGGGTTTTGCCAGGGAAATTCTTAAACTATTAAAAGTTGTCGCCAGAAAAGGGGAGGAGACCGAGGACAAAATGTTTTGATCTAAGTAAATGCCCATCTGTCTTTAAAGTTGTGTGTTTAAAATATAGATATATGTACTTAGTGCTAAGGGGCCTATCTATATTGCATTTATTTTAATTAAAGCTTTCCCAGTTAGAAAGTTTTTGTGATAAATTGCTTGTGAATTAACATGTATTTTCTAAAGTGTAACTCATTTTTAGACTTTATTGACTACATTGAATACTAGTGTATAAATGCTCTTGACTATGAAAATAGTTTCCTAAAATAGCTTTTTTTTTTTTTCCAGATTTACAGCTTTGAAGAGACTACTTTTTTCCCCTCGTTTTTTTCCGCTGCAGTAATAAATCCCATTATGGAGACCCAGAAACTTTATAAAGGGATATAGCTTGAACTCTGTGGAGTGTAATTTTGTGTATGAATCATATTTTTTAAATGTGAAGGGGTTTTCAGAAAGAATAGTAAAGTTAATTACTGGTACATTATGTAAAACAATATTTTATTAGGCATTTATGATACTACAAAGGACAAGCTGTTACCTTGATAAATTTATTTATCTGTAATTATGAAATGAATGATATAGGTGCATGATCCTTAAATGAAAGACAGGTTAATTTTTAAATGCAGAGTAGAAAGTTTCTCCTGTGGAAATTTTATGGTTAAATTAGTTAAGTTAATAGAGAAAATACCTTCAGTTGGTCAAGCATAATAATAAAGTGGTATGCAAAGTTAGGAAGAAAAACAACATAATAATGATGTTGCAGGAAATGGAAACATAGACAATAATTTAAGGAGGAAAAATTAGCAGTTTGTGAGCTTTAAGCAAAATTCATTTCATTTGACATCATACACAGTATAACAGGAATAAATTCAACAAAGCTTGTGGGTGTTGATGTCCCCCAAAGCTATCTGAAACTAATATAACCCACTTAAGTAAATACTATGATAATAAGTTGTGTGAATTAGCCTTTAGATAATGTGACCATATGAAGACTTTAATTCTTGTTTACTAGACTAAAGCAAGATCTTGTATTTTTTATTTTTGAAAATTATATTAAAGTGCTTGTAGAGAAAGAAGCCTGCATAAAGTTTTTTTTTCCTTTTATAGCATCATCAGTAATTGGCTTGATATCCAGGCTTTGTAGTTTACAACCAAAAGCAAATTTAGGTATTCTGTAGTTGTTTAGAACTTTGGGAATATAAACCTCCTTTAAAAGTCAATTAGTTTTAAATATCTTCAGAAGCGTATTGACTGCTTTCAGGTCATTATATTAGTATTACACTAAATAATGACTTAACAGCACCTGAGTTACCTAAAAGAGTTAATATAATCCCAAAGAGTACTACAGCGTATCTTGGTAATTTAGAGGGGATATTCATCCTACCCGAGTGTAAACATAGGTGTAAATCCACTAAACTAGGTGTAGTAAATTTTAAGTAGGCGCCTATCATTTGGTTCTTTTTTGTAGTAAAAACCTAATTTAGTATGAAGAGATGAGAAATTTCATGTGAAAGTTTTTGCCCATCAAAAAGTAAAATCACTCATGCACAAAACTACCTCCCAACGACTTGTCCCAGGTCCCTCATATCAAAAAAAGACTATAATGGAAGATAGTACGATCTTGTCAAATTGGACAATTGACAACAAACACAAAATGAAATACGACTTTTCATGTGAACTCTACAGAATGTCTACGTACTCGACTTTCCCCACTGGTGTTCCTGTCTCAGAAAGGAGTCTTGCTCGCGCTGGTTTTTATTACACTGGTGTGAATGACAAGGTCAAATGCTTCTGCTGTGGCCTGATGCTGGATAACTGGAAACAAGGAGACAATCCTATTGAAAAACACAAACAGCTCTATCCTAGCTGTAGCTTTATTCAGAATCTGGTTTCTGTTACTGGTTTGGAGTCCACCTTTAAGACGACTTCTCCAGTGAGAAACAGTCTTACACATTCATTGTCTCCTACTTTGGAACAGCGGGGATCGTTCAGTGGTTCTTATCCCAACCTTTCATCAAACCCTATTCATTCTAGAGCCGTTGAAGACCTCTCCTCATTGAGGACTAACCCCTACAGTTATGCAATGAGCACTGAACAAGCCAGATTGCTTACTTACCACCTGTGGCCATTAACTTTTTTGTCACCATCAGAATTGGCAAGAGCTGGTTTTTATTACATAGGACCTGGAGATAGGGTAGCTTGCTTTGCTTGTGGTGGGAAACTCAGTAACTGGGAACCAAAGGATGATGCTATGTCAGAACACCGAAGACATTTCCCCAACTGCCCATTTTTGGAGAATTCTCTAGACACCCTGAGGTTTAGCATTTCAAATTTGAGCATGCAGACACATGCAGCCCGATTGAGAACATTTATGTACTGGCCTTCTAATGTTCCAGTTCAACCTGAGCAGCTTGCAAGTGCTGGTTTCTATTATGTGGGTAAGAAACTTACATAGCCCTACATTTTATCTAGTTCATTTTGATTGACATTTGAGAACACGTGTGTATTTAATGTTAGTCTTTTGTTTCCTTAGGTCGAAACGATGATGTCAAATGCTTTTGCTGTGATGGTGGCTTACGGTGTTGGGAATCTGGAGATGACCCCTGGGTAGAACATGCCAAGTGGTTTCCAAGGTAATTGTTTTTAAAGGTATTCCTGCACAAAACTGCTTAAAGAAGTAGGAATCCTGGCATGGTTAAATTTACATCTCACTATAACAAAGCTTCTCTTATGCTATTGGGGAATGAGCCTTTTAAAACTTCCAATTTGAACTTTAATTATAATTATTTTTATTGAAAAAGTTGTAGAATGTCCTGTGCATTTTTCTTTTGTAAGTCATGTATTCCTGATATAGTTCAACTTGACTCATTTACAGTTATGGCGGCCATACATTTCATTTGTTTTTTTCCTATTTTGCTTTAAAGGAGACTTAAGGATTAAAGATATATAAAATAGAACAAAAAGAACGTAAGTTAGAAAAATATAAGAAGGGAAAAGGAAAACAAGTGACATAAAATAGATTTATGAATAAAATATTTCGTAATAAGAATGCATATAATAAAATCTGATTGTTAAGTCTGATTATAATTGTAAATAATTTTTTTCTGCACAATTTTATCTTGTGATATGTCACATATCTCCTTTGGTCACTGTCTCTAGCAGTATCTCCTATTTTTAGAAAGAATTTAGAGGCGTTAGTGGAAATGGAATTAGAAATTAATTCTGTTTGTATTATTGAGTAGCTATGTGAACTTGAACAAACTGTGTGATGCCTTTGAGCTTCTCTCCTCTTCTGTAAAATGAGGGAGTTGGACTAGATGATTTTTTAGAAAATTGTGGTAAAATATACATAACATAAAATTTATCTAATTTTAACCATTTTTAAGTATACATTTCTGTGGCATTAAGAACATTCACATTATTTCTTGGTCATTACCACCATCCATTTTCAGAACTTTTTCATCTTCTTAAACTGAAAGTTGTACTCACTACACTAACTCAGCATTTACCTAGCCCCCTAGCCTCTGGCAACCACCATTCTACTTTCTGTCTCTATGAATTTGACTACTGTAGGTACCTCTTATAAATGGAATCTATACTAATAAAAGGGTAATATGCTAATTAGACCGGACATCCTTCTGGACAAAGCCATGGTGGCGGGGCCGAGGCAGAGGTGGTTAGGGGCAATCACACTGGCAGAGGAGAGCAGTTAGGGCAATCAGGCCGGCAGGGGAGAGCAATTAGGGGGTCAGGCCGGCAGGGGAGAGCAGTTAGGGAGATCAGGCCATCAGGGGAGAGCAGTTAGGGTGATCAGGCCAGCAGGGGAGAGCAGTTAGGGCTATCAGGCCGGCAGAGGAGCAGTTAGGGGCATCAGGCAAGCAGGCAGAGTGGTTTGGGGCGATCAGGCAGGCAGGCAGGTGAGCAGTTAGGAGCCAACGGTCCCAGATTGTGAATGTCCGATTGCTGGTTTGGCGGGATCGGGCCTAAACCGGCAGTTGGACATCCCCCGAGGGGTCCCGGACTGGAGAGGTTGCAGGCCAGGCTGAGGACCCCCCACACACACATATGAATTTTGTGCACGAATTTCGTGCACTGGGCCTCAAGTTGTATAATATAGATAATGTTTTGACCTGTGAGTGCCTTTCACAATATAAGACATCTTTGGAATTCCTTCAGGAAATTAAAAAGTTTTTTTTGTCATTTTTGTGTAGAGTTAAAAAAAAATTGGAGAAATATTTTAGTATGGCCCAATACATTGTTAAAAGTTGTGTTTTAAAAATTTATCTTTAATATTCATAATATGTCAAGATAAATTTTGACTTTCCAACTCTGAAAAGTGACATATGTTTTGTTTAAATAATTTATGTAGGAAAAAGCATGTTTTATTGTCAGATATTTAAATAACCTAATTATATTCGACTCTATGGGATTGTGTACATATAACTTGAAATTTGAGTATACTGTATGAAAAAGACATAAACAGCTTTCTAATTCCAGTGTTTGAATTGCTACATTTTATCCTTTATAAAACAAAACAAAGTCTTGGTTTATTTCTGTAACTTGTGTTTTGCTTTAAATAGTTAAATAACGGAAAGAACTTAGTGATGCTTTTTTGTAAACACTTCTGAAAACAGCAAATTTCCATTGTGGGTAATCTTTAATCTTAGTAAATGAAAACCCCAAATAAGTAATTGTTATCACTATATTTTAACAGTTTACTTATTTATTTATTAAATATTTGGGTGCTTAATGGATACTCTTTAGATGCTGGGGACATAACAGTGAATAAGACACCCAAAAATTGTCCTCATGGAGTTCATTGGAGAAGGGGAAAATATGGGAAGAATTTATTTTACTTCCCATCCTTATTTTTTAATTTATTTTTTTGGTTAATCCTCACCCGAGGATATTTTTCCATTGATTTTTAGAGAGAGTGGAAGGGAGAGGGAGAGACAGAGAGAAACATCAATATGAGATACATTGATTGGTTGCCTCCCTCATGTGCCCCAACCAGGGCCGGGGATTAAACTTGCAACCAAGGTACGTGCCCTTGACCGAAATCAAATGTAAAGTTAAATTTTTTTTTAACTTTACACAAAAATGACAAAATCAGTCCGCAGGCTGATGCTCTATCCACTGAGACAAACCGGCTAGGGCTATACTTCCTATCTTTAATCGTTATGAATATAAATTAATCAGTTCCAGAATGAAAATAATTTAAAACTATACAAAGATCAAAACACAGTAACAACTAGTTCTGTTACTTGGTTGATAACAGAGCATGCATATGATCTTTACTTATTCCACCCACTCACCAACTGAAGGACATTTGAGTTGTTTCTAGTTTGGAGCAATAATGAATGAAGCCACTCTAAATATTAATAAAACATTTGTGGACACATATTTTCATTTTTCTTGGGTAAACATGTCCAAGTGTGATTGATGAGTTGTATGGCAAGTTTTGTTTTAACTTTATAAGAAACTGCTAAATTGTTAAATGTTAAATTTCCACTGGCATGGTATGAGACCTCCGGGTGTTCCACATCCTTAACAACATTTGGTATTGTCCGTCTTTTTATGTTAGCCATTCTAATAGATATGGACATAGTGACATTTCACTGTCATTTTAATAAGCATTTCCTATCGATTAATGATGACGAGCTTCTTAGTTGATTATTTACCATCTATACATCTTTGGTGAAGTGTCTGTTCAAATCTTTTGCCCATTTTTATGTTTTATTTTTTTAAATTAAGTTTTGCTAGTTCATAATATACTCTGGATACAGTGCTTTATCAGATGTGTTTTGCGAACTTTCAGTCTGTGGATTTTCATTTTCTTAACAGTGATGAGCAGACATTTTTAATTTTGATAATGTCAGTTTATCAGTTTTCTCTTGTGGATTATGCTGTTGGTTTTTTATCTGAGAATTTGGTACCTAACATGAGGACAAAAAGATTCTCTCAACATTTTCTTCTGTTTTACATTTTACATTTACATTAATGATTTATTTTGTTTATTTTTATATATAGTATGGGCATAGGTTGAAGTATATTGTTCTAGTTGTCTAGCACTATTTGTTGAAAAACAAAAGCTATGGAATGGAAACAGATTTTATGTATTTTTCCATTGATTTTTAGAGAGAGTGGAAGGGAGAAGGAGAGACAGAGAGAAACATCAATATGAGATACATTGATTGGTTGCCTCCCTCATGTGCCCCAACCAGGGCCGGGGATTAAACTTGCAACCAAGGTACGTGCCCTTGACCGAAATCAAATGTAAAGTTAAATTTTTTTTTAACTTTACACAAAAATGACAAAATCAGTCCGCAGGCTGATGCTCTATCCACTGAGACAAACCGGCTAGGGCTATACTTCCTATCTTTAATCGTTATGAATATAAATTAATCAGTTCCAGAATGAAAATAATTTAAAACTATACAAAGATCAAAACACAGTAACAACTAGTTCTGTTACTTGGTTGATAACAGAGCATGCATATGATCTTTACTTATTCCACCCACTCACCAACTGAAGGACATTTGAGTTGTTTCTAGTTTGGAGCAATAATGAATGAAGCCACTCTAAATATTAATAAAACATTTGTGGACACATATTTTCATTTTTCTTGGGTAAACATGTCCAAGTGTGATTGATGAGTTGTATGGCAAGTTTTGTTTTAACTTTATAAGAAACTGCTAAATTGTTAAATGTTAAATTTCCACTGGCATGGTATGAGACCTCCGGGTGTTCCACATCCTTAACAACATTTGGTATTGTCCGTCTTTTTATGTTAGCCATTCTAATAGATATGGACATAGTGACATTTCACTGTCATTTTAATAAGCATTTCCTATCGATTAATGATGACGAGCTTCTTAGTTGATTATTTACCATCTATACATCTTTGGTGAAGTGTCTGTTCAAATCTTTTGCCCATTTTTATGTTTTATTTTTTTAAATTAAGTTTTGCTAGTTCATAATATACTCTGGATACAGTGCTTTATCAGATGTGTTTTGCGAACTTTCAGTCTGTGGATTTTCATTTTCTTAACAGTGATGAGCAGACATTTTTAATTTTGATAATGTCAGTTTATCAGTTTTCTCTTGTGGATTATGCTGTTGGTTTTTTATCTGAGAATTTGGTACCTAACATGAGGACAAAAAGATTCTCTCAACATTTTCTTCTGTTTTACATTTTACATTTACATTAATGATTTATTTTGTTTATTTTTATATATAGTATGGGCATAGGTTGAAGTATATTGTTCTAGTTGTCTAGCACTATTTGTTGAAAAACAAAAGCTATGGAATGGAAACAGATTTTATGTGAACTTCCTGGAACACCTTTTAGAAATCTTAGTAATTTGAAAATGAGTACTTGGAAAACACTGTCACATTATAGATGAAAATATTTGATTCAGTATTTTTTTGGAGGGTGGGTTTGTGCTTTAAATGTAATGGAAGAATGGACACTAGAGAAAGATTAGCAGTTATTATATTATGAAAGATCACATTTTAGGAATACTGTACTACAGTTTCTGAAACTATGTTAAATCCCCAAATTGTCTATAACAGCATTATTCAAGCCTCAGTTTGTGTTCCTTTGTAGATCTAGACTCTTTTATTGTTGCTAACTGTGTTAATGGATCTAAATAGAGAATATCAGAATGCATCAGCACATAGTAAGAGTCTAATGTTTGAGAGTTTTGTTTCTGTTAGGTATGAATGTATGCTACATTGTGATGTAAAGTGTTTCTATTATGGGGTACAAAATGTATGAAAGCCACTTTTCTAGAATGATCAGGTTATATTTTTGATCTAAAACAATTAAAAAAAATTTTATTTGTATGTTTTAGGTGTGAGTTCTTGATACGCATGAAAGGACAGGGGTTTGTTGATGAGATTCAAGCCAGATATCCTCATCTTCTTGAACAGGTAAATACATTTTTATAATTGACATCATTGAGTTCTCCTAAATAATAATTGCAAAAATATTTTAGAAGTAATCATTACATTTGTTTTTCAGGTATAGTTACAGGTTTTGTATTCATATTAATACCTTTAATTTTTATTTTTTTAACTACCTTGTTAAGGGGTTATAAAAAAGTTGTCTTTTGTTTTTCAGTTTTTTGAAAATCACTCCACAAACTACAATTTGTAGTAAGTTGGAGGAGAATCTTTAATGTCTCCTCCATCTTTTCCAGAAAAGAATATAGAATTGTCAGGAGTTTGGAACCTCTGAGAGTGGTCCAGTTGAAATACGACTTTCTAAAAGAAATGAGAAATCATTAATACTTTTTCTTATTTTTCTGAAACTAGAGATACACTTGAATTCTAATTTGGAAGTAGGTGAAGTTTAAGGACATTTTTATGATGATTAAGGTAAAACAAAGCAAAATGAAGAATTATTTTTTAATATGTTACAGATATTAGAGAGGAAGGGGGGGAGAGAGAGAGAGAGAGAGAGAGAGAGAGAGAGAGAGAGAAACATCGATGTAAGAGTGAAACATCTGTTGGTTGCCCCCACACGTACCCCGACAGGGGATTGAACCTGTGACCTGGGTATGCACCCTAACTGGGAATCACACCAGTGATCTTTTGGTGCATAGGACAGTGCTCCAACCAGCTGAGCCACACTGCTCAGGGCAAGCAAAGTGAAGTATTATGTAAATTTTCCAGTTTTCAAAGAGTCTGTACACTACTTACAGAAAACTTACCTTAATGTTGCTTTGTGCAGGCTGTTTGAAATTTTTTATTTTACCCATTAATTTTTCTTCTGTTTCATAGCTGTTGTCAACTTCAGACACTCCTGGAGATGAAAATGCTGATCCACCCAGTATGTATGAAAATACTTCAAATATGGAATGGGAATTTTTATAAGAATGCTGGGAATGAAAGTATGTAAACAAAGGATTTCTGAGGTCATAGGGGAAAAAAGCTGGAAGCTAATTATAAATAATGAGTATACTAAGATTCATGACATTGTCAGAAGATTTTTAGAAGTATACTAATCTTTCTTAAAGTACTGACATTCCAAGTGGGGAGATAAGACACATGTAAAAGAAAAACAACCGTAACAAATAGCTCAAGGAATACCAAGGAAATGTGCAAATAATAAGCCCTCCAAGGAGGAAAAGTTGTTCGCTATAAGCTAGCATATTTGAAAAGACCTAGTTCACATCTCATTTAGGAATTAGGTTAGATGTTAGGTTTGTGTTTTTTTGTTTTTTTTTTTAATATGTTTTTATTTATTTCAGAGAAAGGGAGAGAGGGAGAAGGAGAGAGGGATAGAAACATCAATGATGACAGAATTATTGATCAGCTGCCTCCTGCCCCTCTCCCTCCCCCACTGGGGACTGAGTCCACAACCCGCACATGTGCTCTGACCAGGAATCGAATCTCTACCTCCTGATTCAACCACTGAGCCACACTGGCTAGGCTAGATGTTTGGTATTTGTCAGGAGAGCTTTTTATCATGAAAGGGGTTGAATTTTCTCAAATGCCTTTTCTGACTCTATTGAGAGGATCATGTTTTTTATTATTTATTTTGTTAAAGTGGTTTATCATGTTTATTGATTTGTATATGTTTGAACCATCCTTGCATCCATATATAAATTCCACTTTATCATAACTAAGATTCTTTTAATGTATTGTTTAATTGCTTGTTAGTATTTTGTTGAGAACATTTGCATCTGTATTCATCAAGGATATTGGCCTGTAGTTTTCTTTCATTTAGTGTCCTTATCTGGCTTTAGTATCAGCGTAATGCTAGCCTCATAAATGAATTTGGGGTTTTCCCTCTTTAACTTTTTTTTTTATTTTTAAATATATTTTATTGATTTTTTACAGAGAGGAAGGGAGAGAGATAGAGAGTTAGAAACATCGATGAGAGAGAAACATCGATCAGCTGCCTCCTGCACACCTCCCACTGGGGATGTGCCCGCAACCAAGGTACATGCCCTTGACCGGAATCGAACCTGGGACCTTTCAGTCCTCAGGCCGACGCTCTATCCACTGAGCCAAACCGGTTTTGGCCCTCTTTAACTTTTTGGAGGAGTTTGAGAAGGATTGGCATTAATCTTTTTTAAATCTTTGGTGGAATTCACCAGTGAAACCATCTGGTCTCAGTCTTTCTTTTTTGATTACTGCTTCAGTCATTTTAGTTGTTCTTGGTCTGTTCACATTTTCTATTTCTTTATGATTCATTGTTAGTAAGTTGTATGTTTCTAGGAATTGATCAATTTCATCTAGACTATCCAGTTTGTTAGCGTTAATTATTCATAGCAGTCTCTTAGGATCCTTTGCGGTTTTGGTATTTCTTTTGTAATGTTCTCTTTTGTTTATAATTTAAGTCTTCTCTTTTTTTCTGTATGAGCTTAGCTATGGTTTTTCAATTTTGTTTATCTTTCCAAAAAACCAACTCTTAGTTTCTTTTTTTCTATTTTCTTTGTAGTCTCTATATCATTTATTTCTGCTCTAATCTTTGTTATTTCCTTCTTTCTGCAAAGTAGGGCTTATTTTCTTTTACTGATTTCATGATGTTTCAAATTGGGTTGTTTATTTGAGACTTTAAAAAGAAATATTTTTATTGATTTCAGAGAGGAAGGGAGGGAAAGAGAGAGACAGAAACATCATCAATGATGAAGAATCACTGACCGGCTGCCTCCAGCACACCTGAGCCCACAACCCGGGCATGTGCCCTTACTGGGAATCGAACCATGACCTCCTGGTTCACAGGTCGACGCTCAACCACTAAGCCACGCCGGATGGGTTTGAGACTTTTTAATGCAGGCATTTATTGCTATAAACTTCCCTCTTAGAACTGCTTTTGCTGCATCCTCTAAGTTTTGGGTACGTTGTGTTTTTGTTTGTTTCAAGATATTTTCTAATTTCCCTGATTCATTGGTTGTTTAGGAGTTGTTTTTTAATTTCCCTGTATTTGTGAATTTTTCCATTTTCTTCCTTTTACTGATTTCTAGTTTTATACCATTGTGTTTAGAAAAGATACTTGATATGATTTCAGTATTCTTTTTTTTTTTTAAATATATTTTATTGATTTTTTACAGAGAGGAAGGGAGAGAGATAGAGAGTTAGAAACATC
>NW_005364225.1:3470806-3472865 GCF_000412655.1 Myotis brandtii
AGGTACATGCCCTTGACCGGAATCGAACCTGGGACCTTTCAGTCCGCAGGCCGATGCTCTATCCACTGAGCCAAACCGGTTTCGGCGATTTCAGTATTCTTAAATTTGTTAAAGCTTGTTTTGTGGCCTGACACATGATCTATCATGAAAAATGTTCCATGTGAGTTTGAGAAGAATGTTTTTGGTGCTATTGGATGGAGTGTTCTGTGTATGTCTGTTAGGGCCACTTGCTGTATAGTGTTACTCAGGTTCACTATTTTTTTGTTAATTTTCTGTCTAGATGACCTATCCAATGTTGAAAGTGGGTATTGAAGTCCCCTGCTATTATTATTTCTCTCTTTAGTTTGCTTTAAATATTTATGTACGCCAATGTTTGGTACACATATATTTACAATTATTATAGCTTCTTGATGAATTGACTCCTCTATAGTGGCTTTCTTTGTCTTGTTACTGATTTTCACTGAAAGTCTTATTTTATTTTATACAAGTATAGCTACTCCTCATCTCTTTTAGTTACCGTTTGCATGAATATCTTTTTACATACCTTTACTCTCAGCCTATCTGTTTCTTTAAAGGTGAAGTGAGTCTCTGATAGGTAGCATATTGTTGGATCCTGTTTTTTTAAAGCTATTCAACCATTCTGTATCTTTATCAGAGAATTGTCCGTTTACATTCGAAGTAATTATTATTATTAATATATTTTTATTGATTTCAGAGAGACAAGGAGAGGAAGAGAGAGAAAGAAACATCAGTGATGAAAGAGAATCATTGATTGGCTGCCTCCTGCACACCCCCTACTAGGGATTGAGGTCACATCCCGGGCATGTGCCCTGACCAAGAATTGAACTGGGATCTCCTGGTTCATAGGTTGACCCCTGAGCCAAGCCGGCCAGGCTAAAATGATTATTGATAGTTAAGGACTCACTATTATAATTTTTAACTTTTTTTTTTTTTTACAAGTTCCTTAGTTCATTGCTATCTTCCTTTTTGATTAATTTTTCTTTATGTTTACCATGAGGCTTACATGAAACATAAGACTGCTTTAAGCTGCTAACAATTTACTTTCAACCATATACAAAAACTACACTTTTACTTCTTCTCACTCCACATTTTACACTATTGATGCTATACTTTTACATCTTTTTATATTATTAACACATTAGCAAATCATTGTAGCCATAGTTATTATGATTGTTTTTTTATTTTTATACTAGAGATAAAAGTGAATCATACACCATTGTTACAGTTCAGGGTGCTCTGATTTTGACTATATGTTTATCTTTACCAGTTAAGTGTTTTACTTTTATATGTCTTACGCTGTTACTTAGTGTCCCTTCATTTTAACTTGAAGAAATCCTTTTAGCAGTTCTTTTAAGGCAGGTCTAGTATTGTTGAACTACCTCAACTTTTGTTTGTCTTAATGTCGTTACCTCCCCTTCATTTCTGAAGGACTGTTTTGTGTGGTTGACGGTTTTTATCTTTAAGCAGTTCGATATATCACATCACACTCTGGCCTGCACGATTTCTGCAGAAAAATCTGCTGATATCCTTATGGGATTTCTTGTATGTGAGAAATTGTTTTTCTCTTCTTTGAAAGAATAAGTTTGTCTTTGACTTTTAATATTTTGAATATGTGCCTTGGAGTAATCTTTGGGTTGATCTTGTTTAGAGTTTTTTAAGCTTACTGTTCTTGGATATCCATAACTCTCCCAAGATTTGATAAGTTTTCAGCTGTTCATTATTTTTTTAAAAATGTAGTGTTTTTTTAATTCTTTATTGTTTAAAGTATTACATATGTCTCCTTTTTCCCCCATCGACCTCTCCCTGGCCACTCCCACCCTCCAGGACATGCCTCCACCGCCCCAGTGTCCATGTCCATTGGTTATGCTTATATGCATGCATACAAGTCCTTTGGTTGATCTGTTACCCCCCTCCCCCCCCAACTTCCCACCCTCCCCTGCCTTCCCTCTGAGGTTTGATGGTCTGTTCGATGCTTCTCTGTCCCTGGATCTATTTTTGTTCATCAGTTTATGTTGTTCATTATATTCCACAAATGAGT
>NW_005364225.1:3472903-3478449 GCF_000412655.1 Myotis brandtii
GCAGTGTAGTATTCCATTGTGTAGATGTATCACTGTTTTTTAATCTACTCATCTGCTGATGGGCACTTAGGCTGTTTCCAAATCTTAGCTATTGTAAATTGTGCTTCTATGAATATAGGGATGCATATATCCTTTCTGATTTCTTGGGGTATATTCCTAGAAGTGGATTACTGGGTCAAATGGGAGTTCCATTTTTAATTTTTGGAGGAAACTCCATACTGTTCTCCACAGTGGCTGCACCAGTCTGCATTCGCACCAGCAGTGCATGAGGGTTCCTTTTTCTCCACATCCTCGCCAACACTTAGTATTTCTTTAAGTACGTTTTTTCTTCCTTTCTCTCTTCCTCTGGGACACCCATGATGTGAATGTTCATGTGTTTGGTAGTGTCCCATAATTCACATAGTCTTTCTGTACTCTTTTTAATCTCTCTCTCTCTCTCTTTTTTGTTTTGTTCCTATTACTTGCTAATTTTAAATGATCTGCCTTCTAGTTCTCTGATTCTTCTGCATGATCAAGTCTGTTGTTGAATTTCTCTGTTGAATGTTTAAGTTCTGTCTTATTCTTCAGCTGTAGGATTTCTTTTTTAAAAAAATATATATTTTATTGATTTTTTACAGAGAGGAAGGGAGTGGGATAGAGAGTTAGAAACATCGATCAGCTGCCTCCTGCACATCCCCCACTGGGGATGTGCCGGCAACCAAGGTACATGCCCTTGACCGGAATCGAACCTGGGGCCCTTCAGTCCGCAGGCCGACACTCTATCCACTGGGCCAAACCGGTCAGGGCTGTAGGATTTCTTTTTGGATCTTTCTTATGGTTTCTGTTTCTTTCTTAAACTAATTTTTGTTCATGTGTTGTTTTCCTCATTTTATTTAGTTGTCTGTCTTTGTTCTCTTGAATTTTATTTTCTTTAGTTGATTATTATAATTCATTGTCAGGTAAATCATAATTGTCAGATGAACCATAGCTTTCCATTTCTTAGAGTTGATTAGTAGAACTTCATTAGTTTCCTTTGGTGGTGTGAAACTTGCCTGATTAGCATGATATACATATAACCTTTTTTGGTGTCTGTGCATTTGAAGGAGCAAACAACTCTTTATAGACTGCTTTTGGTAGGTAAAGACTTTCTTCTCTAGGGTCCCCTGGCTGATGGGATTGCTTCTGGATTGCGATCATGCTTGGATGGAGCTGTTACGAGGCTGTCGCTGGGTCTGTGGTGCTATCCATGGTTGGTGGACTTGTTGCTACAGGTTAAGGCTGGTGTAGATCCTATCTGGTCCCTTGGTGGATAGGACTGACTCTAGTACATTGTTTAGTAGGATGTTGTTGGGACAAGGTTCTGCTTCAGTGTCCACAATTGGGCTCTAGATAGTGGGCCTATTACCAGATGTACAGATGAATGTGGCTCCCTTCAGATCCTTGTGGGGAGGAAGGGGCTCTTGTCTGGTGACTGGATTTATCTCTTGATGGATAGGACTGGCTCTGGAACATAGCTGAGAGGGGCTGGAACTGAGCCCCAGAGCTGTTTTCAGGTTCAGAGAAGATAGAGGTCTGTAGACCTGGTCCTGGAAGCACAGATGGACATGTCTCCTACCAGGTCCCTTGGTGGACTAGACTGCGCTCTAATGTAGGTAGAGGGGTTCTTTCAGGGTCTTCTGAAGTGCAGACACGAGTGTCTCCCACCAGGTCCGTGTGCTAGCAGTACTGTTGTGGACTGTGGCTTAGAGAGACTGGGGCTGAATATCAGGCCCTTTGAGTATCTCCAGCTGCTCAGTTGGGAATGTATCTTGCTGGGTCCCTGTGGCAGCAGGACTATTCGTGGACTGCAGCTGGGATGGGTTGGAACCTAGTTGCAAGGCCCTTTCAGAATCTACAGTCTGACAGGTTTACCTGCAGTGGTTCCTGGACCATGGATGGATCTGGTTCATAGGCAGCTTCAGTGTCCACAGCTGAGACCAAAGCATAGGTGGGCATGGCTCCTCCCCATTTTCTTGGTGTATGGTGGGGACAGGATCAAGTTAAGTTGGATTGTAGCCAAGTCCTGAGCAGTATGAACATGTTTTTGGGTCTGTAGATGGGATAGTGGTCAGTGAGTCAGCTGTCTGGGTATAAGCCTGTTTTCTCAAAACAGTTCTCCTTGGTCTTAGACTCGTAGAAGATTTCATAATCTGGTTCTGGAACATAGCTGAGAGGGGCTGGAACTGGATCTCAGAGCTCCCACGAAGGGACTTCTAGTTCATGGATGGATTCCTGTTGTTGATGGGGTAGGGGTGGGGTGGGGGAATATGAGTGAGAGACATCTTATTTGGCAGTCTTGCTGACGTCACTGTCCTTCATCCTCCTTAAGACATTGACTCTTGACTTCCCAGACACCACATTCTTGGTTTTTCCCTGGTTGATCATGGATAGTCTCCTGTGATGACTACTCCTTTTTCAAACCTTCAAATGATGGACTAACTCTCAACACTCAGGCTATCTTGTCCAACTACATATTTAAATCTCTACTTAGCTATAACATTTGCTCCCTTCTTTCATCCTGTGAATTTGCTCCTACTCTGGTTGTCCCCATCTCAGTTAATGGCACCCATTTGCTAAGGTCAGAAGTTGACTCAGAAAACTGCCCTGACTGGTGTGGCTCAGTTGGTTAGAGTGTCGTTCCCTGCACCGAAGGGTCTCGGGTTTGATTCCTGCTCAGAGCACACCCAGGTTTCAGGTTCGATCCCTGATCAGGATGTGTATGGGAGGCACCTGATCGATGTTTCGCACATTGATGTTTCCCTTCTCCCTTCCTTTCTCTCTCTGCAATCAATGCAAAACATATCGTGGGGTGAAGATTTTAAAAAAAAGTTAACATAGGCATTATTCCTGATTCTTCTCTTTACCTTATATGTTTAATTAGAGGTCCTTTCATCTCTACCTTTATAATATGTTCCTAACCTTACCACTTTTCTCCATTTCCATCCCTATCAACCTAATCCAAACTGCCATCTTCTATTATAATATCCAAACAGATCTCCCTGATTCCATTTTACCTCATTTAAGTTTATCACCATACTGCTAGAATTAATCTTTTGGGGGGAAAAAAATCAGGTTTTATCACTCCTCTGCTTAAAACCCTCCTAGAATATTCTGGCAAACATAGAAGAAAATATAAACTTCTCGCAAGGCTCTATAATCTGGGCATCCTCCTCCTCCCTGACTTTCACCACCTTCTTTCTGTTTCTTGAATATACCTTGTATCAAGCTTTACTTTGACTTAAGGTTTTATACTTGCTTTTCTCTTTGCCTGGAAGACTCTTCAGATATTCCCATAGCTTACTTCTTTTTATCACTAAAGTATTTGTCCTGGTGTTACCTCTTTAGACAGGGCTTCCACATATGTTTGAGCAAGGGAGCACAGCACACATGGTAGCCATTGTATATTTATATGTTTATTATAACAGTTTTCCAGCAGATGGCAGTAAAGCATCTTGAAGAATTAATGTTTTTGTAATTTTCTTTTTTTTTAAAGTTTTTTTAATATATATATATTTTTTATTGATTTCAGAGAGCAAGGGAGAGAAAGAGAGAGGTAGAAACATCAATGATGAGAGGGTATCATTGATTGGCTGCCTCCTGCACGTTGGACCGAACCCGCAACCTAGGCATGTGCCCTTGACGGGAATTGAACCTGGGACCCTTCTGTCCGCAGGCCAACGCTCTATCCACTGAGCCAAACCGGCGAGGGCTGTAATTTTCATAATGTGTCACATTGGCTAGCATTGATCTTGTTATCAGAAAATGCTTTCCTGATTACCTTATTTGAAGTGTCCTCCTGCCTCCTAGTTTGTTTTAATCACCTTACACTGCTTTTTCTTCAGAGCATCTGTCACTTCTGAAATCATATGACTGTCTACTTCTTTTATCATATTTATTTACAGCTTTAGACATATTTTGGGTGAACCAGCCTTCCATTTTACTATACTTCCTATCTTCGCTTGTTATTCTCTCTGCTTCATCTATTCATATCTTTAGATTCTGTTTCTTCAAGTCAGAGCTCTAATGCCACTTTTCCATGAAGTCTTTGTTGATTTCCTCAACTTCCCTGGCTGAAGTGAGATCATTTCTCACTTCTAAATTTGTGTAGCATATTGGTTTCTAAACATGACTGTACATCAGAATCACTTGGGGAATTTTTAAAACATACAGATTCGTAAGCCCCATCCCTAGTTTCTCTTTAAGTAGGTCTGGAATGTAGCCTGGGAAGTGGAAGTGGTATTTCTTAAAAACTACAGCATATCATACACTCTCATTTGATCCCGATCAAATTAAACTTTTGTTGGAGTTATAGGTAATGAGTGCATCTAGTTCATCTCTCTTACCAGGATGTAAGTAATGTGAGAGTACAGTTTGTGTCATAGATGTTTTCCTACATACTTTTATATTTGTGGAATTTAACATTGGTACATGTCATTCCAAATAGTTGTTCATTTTGGACCTGGAGAAAGTTCTTCAGAAGATGCAGTCATGATGGATACGCCAGTGGTGAAAGCTGCCTTGGAAATGGGCTTCAGTAGAAGCTTGGTAAAACAGACAGTTCAGAGTAAAATCCTAACAACTGGAGAGAATTACAAAACAGTTAATGATATTGTGTCAGCACTTCTTCATGCTGAAGATGAAAACAGACAAGAAGAAAAAGAAAGACAAACTGAAGAAATGGCATCAGGTATTTGGAATTCTAGTAAACTGCATTATTTCCCAGTGGGGCTCATAAGATTGTCTCACATGTCATGGGGAAGTTAGTATCCTTGTCTATCCACCACCTGCTGGTAGCAGCCTCCAGCCATTTCCAAACTGCACATCCCCTTCTCCACTGGGGACTGTGGACTGCATTACTTAACTATTGACTATACCTTTTTTCTATGTTTATTTTCCAGTAAGATTCCTTGATATATGCTAATCAGAGGATTTTAGCATAATTCTTCTTGAGTTCTATTTACTTGTTATAACAAGTTTAAGTTGTTCTGAAAAAGCAAGTTTTTAAAGTTGAATGCAGGTCTTATTTCTTTTTTTAAGTTCCTTCAAATCATATTCTTAATATGATATTTGACTCTGTAATCCTGAAAGCAGTCCTTATACAAAAAATAGAACTGATTATAAAATCCTAGGGCTTGGTGAGAAGCCCCTGTCCAACCCAAAGATAGGGAACTGATTTTGGTATTCATCAGATTATGTTATGTCTCAGACTCCCAAAACAAGTGTTGAGTAATCATTTCTTCAACAAATATTTATTGAACATGAACACCTATAGGAATCATGGTGCTCATTCTCAAGGAGTTTATAGACTAGCTGTGGAGACTAGGATACAAAAAATAGGGTTAAAGAGCTAGCAGAGGCGAAGGTTGCATATATAGTAAAGGGTGTCCCAAAGTTCACGCAAGAAGTATTTTGATAGAAAACACAGGTTTATAATTAAAAATTGTAAATTTTTGCTCTAACCGGTATGGCTCAGTGGATAGATCGTCGGCCTACGAACTCAAAGGTCAAAGGTTCGACTCCGGTCAAGG
>NW_005364225.1:3478911-3483147 GCF_000412655.1 Myotis brandtii
TGTTTTCTATCAAAAATTACTTCTGCGTGAATTTTGGGACACCCTTTATAAATTGGGGTATTTGGATTGAAAGACCCTTTTTCTTTTTGTTTCTAAAAAGAGGAAAATAGGATTCACTTTCATACTTATTTCTCATTAAACTTATAAATGAAAAGATGTACTTTTTTTTTGAAGGCTGGAAACAGGCAGTTAAATATGGTGATTGGAGCAGTAGAAGAAGGAACTTTTTGAAAAATACCTCAGAAATTCATGTTCATATTCCATAAATTTAGAAAATTTAACTATGGATTTTGATTTGAGGTTAAAGGAGAAAAATTTTACTTAAAAGATTAGACTTGGTTCATAGGCAGTTTTTAAAAAATTGATATAAACATAGACATTTATAAAATAATATTGGTAGCTAACAATGTACCAGATATTATGCTGAATATTGTACGTATATTATCTCATTTAATTCTCACACCCTGTTGAGGGAGGTACAGTTATATTTTACAGATAAGGAAACCAATGAATCTGGAAGTTAGGGCACATAGCTAGTCAGTGGCTAGGCCAGCACGGGGCTCTATATCTGTCCTGACTTTACAGCTCAGACTCCTTAACAATGCAGTACAGTAGTCCCCACCTTATCCGCAGGCTACGTTTCAAGACCCCCAGTGTAGATGCCTGAAACTGCAGATAGTGCTGAATCCTATATACTATGTTTCTTTCCTATACATTATATACCTATGATAAAGTCTAATTTTTAAATTAGGCACATAAGAGATTGACAGCATTAACTAATAATACAATAAAACAATTATAACAGTATACTATAATAAAAGTTATATGAATGACTTTGGTGCCGTTATTAAGTAAAATAATGGTTACTTGAAAGCACTGCAATACCATGACAGTCGACCTGGTAACCTCGTGGCTTACATGTGGGTAGCGAATACAGTGTGGATATACTGGACAAAGGGATTTTTCACCTCCCAGCTGGGACAAAGTAAGATTTATCACACTACTCAGAATGGCGCACAATTTAAAACTTATAAATTTTTTATTTCTGGAATTTTCCATTCACTATTTTTGGACCATGGTTGAGTGGGGATAACTGAAACAGTGGAAAGAGACCACAGATAAAGGAGGTCTACAGTACTGCTTCATAAGCATGGAGTTGAAAACAATACTAGGAGACCGTGGTCTGCAACTAATTATTTCCGTAACCTTGGGCAGGTTCTCATTTTTTTCGGAGTCTTCGTATTTTAAAATGAAAAGCAATCATACCTACATTGTTTAATTGACAGAATCTTTGTATCAAATAAGACAATTTATATAAAAGTGCTTGTAAAAGTGATATATAGTTTTTGAATTAGTGTTTTCGTTTTCTTTGGATAAATACCAGAAGTGGAATAACTGGGTCAAATGCTATATCTCTTTTCAAATTTTTGAGGACTCTCCATACTCTTTTCTATGGGGACTATACCAATTTGCAGTCCCACCAATAGGGCAGAAGGGTTCCCTTTTCTCCACATCCTCGCCAACATGTGTTCTTTGTTGACTTTTTGGAATGTCCATCCTGACTGGTGTGAGGTGGTATCTCATTGTGGTTTTGACTTGCATTTCCCTGATAATTACTGATGTTGAGCATCTTTTCATATGTCTGTTGGCAATCTGTATGTCTTCTCTGGAGAAATGTCTTTTCATGTTCTCTGTCCATATGTAGTGGGGTAATCACATTTTAAGATATAAAACTGTCAAATCACTATGTTGTACACCTAAAACTAACATAACAAATATAAGATTATATACCAACTATACTTAAAATGTAAAAACTTAAAAAAGTAAAGTGATATAATGCAAGTAGAAGTTAGCGTGTTTTATTAATTCCATGTGGGAAAGTATAAAAGTGGGAAATTTTTACTATCCTCTAACATTCTCTGCTTGCTTTCAACAGAATAAAGGAAAAGTAGGCTTCTAAATATATAAATGTATTGACTTAAGAAAGGGACACAGAGACTGTGTGTGTACGCTATATAATGTGCCTTAGCTAAATCTGGGAGTTTTTCAAATGAGAGACATTAATGTGCAAACAAGTAAATGTGCCCTTCTTTTTCAAGTTCCTATTTATTTAGTGCCTAAATTGCTTATATGGTTGGTATAGGTTTAGTTGGAGCAGTATAAAATCTAATGGATTTTTTTTTTCTTTTTTCTAAAATGAAGATGATTTGTCATTAATTCGGAAGAATAGAATGGCTCTCTTTCAACAGTTGACTTGTGTGCTTCCGATCCTGGATAATCTTCTAAAGGCCAATATAATTAATAAACAAGAACATGATATAATTAAACAAAAAACACAGATACCTTTACAAGCAAGAGAACTGATTGATACTGTTTTAGTTAAAGGAAATGCTGCAGCCAACATCTTCAAAAACTGTCTAAAAGAAATTGACTCTACATTATATAAGAACTTATTTGGTGAGTTTTTTGGTAAAATTATTTTAGAAATCCTTGGGATTATGTTTATCTTTGTATTTGACAAAAAAGTAAATAAATCCAATTAGCAAACTATGCTCCATAATTTTACATGTCCTAAAAAAACTGGTCTTTTATTGCCCAAGTAGTATGGCTAAATCTTTTCTGATAATATATACTTAGAATCTATGTTATTTAGTAGATAGTAGGTAAAACAGATAGTAGGTTAAGCAGTGCTGTATTTGGTAATGATGTTTTTTGTATATTTTTCTTTCCTTAGTGGAAAAGAATATGAAGTATATTCCAACAGAAGATGTTTCAGGTAAAACAAAATGAAGACTTAAGATCAACATGAATTATTACTCATATTATTTTTTTAATGGGAACTAAAATAGAAATTCAATTTCGCTAAAGTTTTTTGTTTTTTGTTACTAGGTCTGTCTATGGAAGAACAATTGAGGAGGTTGCAAGAAGAAAGAACTTGTAAAGTGTGCATGGACAAAGAAGTTTCTATTGTATTCATTCCTTGTGGTCATCTAGTAGTATGCCAGGAATGTGCCCCTTCCCTAAGAAAATGCCCTATTTGCAGGGGTATAATTAAGGGAACTGTTCGCACATTTCTCTCATAAAAGAAATATGGGCTATATGTTAGCCTGTATGTGAAAGTCTTCAAATAATTGTTGAACATTTGAAGCCATCTGAAGTAGAAAAGGAGTTACTGGTTCTTTCATTAGTAACATTTGTGTTCTATCCAAATGTTCTATACCAGTAATGTGGTTTCCAAAAAAATAAAGTATTGTATATCATATTTAATCTTAATCTCTCTTATATCAAAGGGAAGATTTATGTTTGGTGGACTTTATTAGTGTACATGTGTGCATATAGGAGAAATTAAGGAGTAAGTAGTCTCAGTGCTATTATGTATCATTTCAGGAGTGACTGAATTTGGTATTTCTGAAAGCTTTGAGCACTACATGAGAGTGTAGTTTAAAAGAACTGGAAACCAGGAACTCTGAAGTTTATCCAAGTCATGATGCCAAATTCTCTTTGGTGTTTTTCATTTGTGTTGTTAAATATCTTTCTTTTACTGGCAAATAAGCTTTTTCCTAATATGTGAAAAACATCCTAATAAAGTTCTTTGAAAAGATTACATGATCAAAATTTTTTCTCTTGGCTTAAAAAATAATTTTTATATGTCTTCAAAGTGTTATAAGGATTAAATGGGATAATATATTTAAGCATTGTTCCTGTCACATTGTAAGCACTCATATGCTAACTTAGCATTTATTAATATATATATTTTATTGATTTTTTTTACAGAGAGGAAGGGAAAGGATAGAGAGTTAGAAGCATCGATGAGAGAGAAACATCGATCAGCTGCCTCCTGCACACCCCCCACTGGGGATGTGCCTGTAACCTAGGTACATGCCCTTGACCAGAATCGAACCCGGGACCCTTCAGTCCGCAGGCCGACGCTCTCTCCACTGAGCCAAACCGGTCAGGGCTAACTTAGCATTTAGATAAATTAGATAAAAGATTGAATTCATGAAAAATTACTAAGAAAAATTTAAATAATTTAAAATTAAAATTCCTTTAGATAAAATTATTTGTCTAGTTGTTTTGTATAATCTATCTATATAAAAAGCCCAGCAACTGTTACAGCAGAACGACTGGTCACTATGATGCGCACTGACCACCAGGGGGCAGACGCTCAACACAGGAGCTGCCCCCTGGTGGTCAGTGCGCTCCCACAGCTGGAGCACCGCTCAGCCAGAAGCCGGG
>NW_005364225.1:3483323-3486129 GCF_000412655.1 Myotis brandtii
ACGAATTTTGTGCATCGGGCCTCTAGTATAGATATAATTTGAATTAAAATTTATATAAAAATTCTCAACTAAAATTAGATCAATCTGCATGGATTTTCAAAAACTAGTATAGTTGCTTTGTTGCATAGGTGTTAGTGGGATGAAGAGGTGGAATATCGTAAGTATCTGTCTCCTCTTAGAGCCCATTCATATTAGACCTTTCCCAGATCTGGGTCTATGGCAGACTTTTGAGGCCAAGTGGAAAGGAGGTATAATTTTAAAAGGTACACTTTTTTTTTCTTACCCTACAATTACTTTAAATCCCTTTACATAAAGACTGCAGTGGAAAGAGCAAGCATTTATCCTTCAATCTCTTGTCTTGCCTTTATTTCCATCTTGATAGGTATAAGACTTCATGTCAGTGAGGGAAAGTTTCTTCTTGCCATTGTAGAAGGAATATAAAGAGGGAATTAAATCATTTTAGAAACCTCTCTACCTTTTGCTTAATAATAGCTACTGTATATTAGGATTTGCTGTGTGCCAGGCATAGTGCTAGATTCTTTAAACAATTAAGATGTGTTAGGGGCTGAATTGTGCCCACACAAAATTCGTATGTTGAAACCCTAATTCCTGGTAACTCAGAATGTGACTATATTTGGAAATAGTACCTTTAAAGAGATAATTAAGGTAAAATAAGATTATATGAACCCTAATCCAATATAAATTGTCCTTATAAGAAGAAATTAGGACACAGACGCACTCATATCATTAGCATATTATGCTTTGATTGGTTGAATGGCTGACCAGACTACCAGACACTTAGCATATTAGACTTTTATTATATAGGACTAGAGGCCCAGTGCATGAATTCGTGTACAGGTAGGGTCCCTTGGCCTGGCCAACGATTGGGGTGATGGGGGCTGATCAGGGCCAGCCAGTTGGGGGGAGGGACCATGGGAGGTTGGCCAGCCATGGGAGGTTGGCTGTGGGAGTGCACTGACCACCAGGGGGCAGCTCCTGCATTGAGCATCTGACCCCAGTGGTCAGTGCATAGTCATAGCAACCGGTTGACTGGTCATCCGGTCAACCGGTCGTAACGATTGCTTAGGCTTTTATATATACAGATAATTTCCATTTCTAGATAATGTCTTTTGGTGCAAAAGTTTGGTTTTTAATTTTGATGAAGTCTAATTTCTCTTAATTTTTTTATTTTTGGTTGCTTCTGGTTTTGGTGTCATACCTAAGAATCCATTGCCAAATCCCAGGTCATGAAGATTTACCCCTATATTTTAAGAGTTTTATAGTTTGGCTTTTATGTTTTGGTTATTGATTTTGAGTTAATTTTTGTGTATGTTGTGAAATGAAGATAGAAATCCATTCTTTTGCATGTCTGTGCTAGGACTACTGGATATTTGTTGGAAGAGATTATTTTTTTACCTATTTTTGTCTATTCAATATTGAATTGTCTTGGGACCCTTGTCAAAAATTAATTGGCTCTTGATGAGAGGAATTGAAGAAAAAAATAAATGGAAAGCTATCCTGTGCTCATGGATTGGAATAATTATCATTAAAATGGCCATACTATCCAAAGCAATATACATAAATTCAATGCAATCCCTATAAAAATTCCAATGGCATTTTTCATAGAAATAGAAAAAGCAATTCTAAAATTTGTATAGAACCACAAAGAACCTTGAATAGCCCAATCAATTTTGAGAAAGAACAGAGTTGGAGGCATCACACTTCCTGATTTCAAATTATATTACAAAGCTGTAGTAATTAAAACAGTATAGTACTGGCATAAAAATGTATAGGCCAGTGGAACAGAATAAAGCCTAGAAATAAACCCAAACATGTGTGGTCAAATAAGTTTTGACAAGGATGTCAAGAATACATAATGGGAGGACAACCAAGATAGCAGCATAGGTAAAGGCCTGTAGTCACCACCCCCCACAACCACATCAAAATTACAATTAAAATACAGACCAACCATTATCCAGGACTGCCTGAAAGCTGGCTGAATGGAAGTCCTACAACTAGAGAAGTAATGAGGAAAGCACACTGAGACTGGTAGGAGGGGCAGAGATGCAGAACAGGCTGGACCGGCACCCACGTGTGCCACTTTTTTCATTGGGAGGGAGATCATCTCTTAAACTTTCAAACCTCAGAGGAAAGGCGAGGGAAGGGGGTGTTGGGGGGATGGAAAGACATTAAACAAAGATCTTATATACCTACTAGGGGCCCAGTTCATGAATTCATGCACCTTGAAAGGAACTGTGGGCTGCGAGGCTGCGGTGGGCACAAGGGCAGGTCTTGGCCCATCCTCCAATCCCCCACCTGGCCCCTCCCGCCGCAGCCCCTGGTCCCTTGTCTGCTGGCAGCCCTGCTCCCGCTGCCACTGCTCCCATGCACTGAAGGTGCCAGCCCCGCTTGCACCCGCTGACTGTGTGGAGTGATTGGGGCCAGCGCTAGCAGCGGGTGCGAGCGGGGCCAGCACCGTCAGGGGGTGAAGTGGCAGTGGCTACTGCCCAATCGCCCCTCAGGGACAGGGGGAGGTGGAGAAGCCCTCGGGCAATTGGGGCCGGCACCTGCCACTCACACTCGCTGACAGCACCGAGCAATCTGGGCCAGCGCCGGGTGCCTGCAACGGGTGCAAGTTGTGGCTCTGGCGTCGGCAGTGGGTGTGAGCGAGGCCAGCGCTGGCAGCAGGTGTGAGCACTGGGCAGGACTGCGGCACGCAGGAGCAAAGAATTTTCAGGAACCACCAGAGGCTCGCCCCGATGACAGCAACCAGCACCCCACCTTGGTCTGGTGCCCCCACTCACCT
>NW_005364225.1:3486632-3515734 GCF_000412655.1 Myotis brandtii
GTGATTCTCTCTCATCATTGATGTTTCTATCTCTCTCTCCCTCTTTCTCTCTGAAATCAATAAAAATATATTTTTAAAAAACCACATATGAAAATAACTCAAAATGGATTAAAGGCAAACATAAGACCTGAAATTATAAAATTTCTGAAAGAAAAGAAATAGGAGAAAAGTTCTGTGCCACTGTCCTTGGCTTTGATTTTTTAAAAAAAATTTATTGATTTTTTACAGAGAGGAAGAGAGAGGGATAGAGAGGTAGAAACATCAATGAGAGAGAAACATTGATCAGCTGCCTCCTACACACCCCCCACTGGGGATGTGCCTGCAACCAAGGTACATGCCCTTGACTGGAATCGAACCTGGGACCCTTCAGTCCACAGGCTGATGCTCTATCCACTGAGCCAAACCGGTTAGGGCTGTTTTGTTTTTTTGTGTGTGTGTGTTTTTTTTTAATATAACACCTAGAGTTAAGTCAAAAGAAATAAAAATAAACAAGTGGACAATAAGCAAGTTGAAGAGCAATGATAGAAGTGGGCTTCCTTGTCTTGTGCCTCATCTTAGAGGGAAATCTTTTACCATCCAGTACATTCGTTGTATCTTTTTTTTGTTGTTGTTAATCCTTACCCAAGGATAATTTTTCCATTGATTTTCAGAGAGAGTGGAAGGAAGGGGTGGGGAGAGACAGAGAGAGGAAACATTAATGAGAGAGACACATCAATTGGTTGCTTCGCACATGTGCCTTGACCAGGGCAGGGGATAGAACCTGCAACTGAGGTACATGCCCTTGACCACCTGTAGGAGTTTTATGGTTCTGTTCTTACTTTTAAGTCTTTAATCCATTTAATTTTTGTGAGAGGTGTATAGAAAACTGGCCAGGGCTGTGTGTGTGTGTGTGTGTGCTTTAAATAAATGCCATTTGCCAGTGTGGGGAAGTCACTTCTATTTCTAGTTTTTTGAGTATTACCATGAAAGGATGTTGGATACTGCCAAATACATTTTCTGCACCAAGATGGTCATATCCCCCTTTGTTTTATATACATTGATCTTTGCTATGATGAACTTTCCTTGCATTCCTGGGATAAATCCCATTGTTATGGTGTATAATGCTATTTTTTTATTTTTTTAAATTAAATCTTTATTGTTCAGATTATTACAGTTGTTCCTCTTTTTCCCCCCATAGCTCCCCTCAATGCTTTTATTTTTTTAATTATATTTTTTATTGTTGATAGTATAACAGATGCCTCCCATTTACCACCCCCCCCCCCCCCCCCCCCCCCGCTCCCTGTTATTGGATTCAGTTTGCTAATGTTTTGAGGATTTTTGCATTTTTATTCATAAGGGATATTGGTTTGCAGTTTTCTTATGGTGTGTTTGGCTTTGGTATCAGGGCAATTCTAGCCTCACAGAGTGAGTTAGAAGTGTTCCATCTCAGTGGATATATTTATTTTATATCCTTTGGGTACAGAGCATCTGCGGGTTCCAGAAATTTCTTGCCTGATCCCATAGCAAAAGGACAGGATGAGATGTTCTGAGAAGCCTTTTGTTATGTGCCCCTTTCTCAACTTTTTGAAGCAACAGCAGCAAACACAAAATAGAAGGGAGAGCAAGCTTGGAGGCATAAGAAAAATTCTCCATAAGAGGTGGTACTTTAGTTGGTTTTTAAGTAATGGTTAAAATGATTATGATGTTTTATTAATAATAATAGGCAAGGCCCCTGAGTAGCTGGAAATGATAAACCTAGACATTTTGGGGCAGAAGCCCACCTTCCTTGATGTGAAGCCAGAAAAGAGCCAGAATGCTGAGTATTTTCTATTCACAGTAGAAATCTGACAGGACTTAATCTTAGCTCTCCAACTAATTTTTACTTGTTAGCTATTTGTATCCAGAGATGTCCGTTAAATTATGTTCTCTTTACTACCAACCTACCAATGAATTTGTAAGATCACATAACAGCAGAGTAGACATAAAATGTTTGTATTTTATGTTTTTTATTATGCATATTGGTTTAATGTAGTCCTACTTTTTATTTTGTTGCTTGTGGTGTCATATCCAAAAATTCATTGCCAAGACCCATTGTCAAGGAGCTTTTTTCCTGTAGGAGTTTTATGGTTCTGTTCTTACTTTTAAGTCTTTAATCCATTTAATTTTTGTGAGAGGTGTATGTAGGATAGGGGCCTAGTTTCATTGTTTTATATGTGAATACCCAATTTTCTCAGTACTATTTACTGATGAGATTGTTTTTACTCCATTGAGTATTGACTCACTTGTCTATTATTAGTTGATGCTATATGCATTATTTCTGGGCTCTTGATTCTTTCCCATTGGTCTGTGTATCTGTTCTAATGCTAGTACCACACAATTCTGATTACTGTAGCATCTATTTTATTTAGGGTTAAATTGATTTTTTTCACCATTCCCCCACCACCTTTGGCAAGCATATATAGCTTTATATAATAGCTTCAAATCAAGAAGTGTGATACCTCCCACTTTGTTCCTTTCTCAGGATTGCTTTGGCTATTTGGGGTTGATTGTGGTTTTCAGAGTAGAGGTCATTCACCTCCTATGTTATTCCTATGCATTTTGTTTTTGATGGTATTATGAATGAAACCATTATCTTTTTTCAGATAATTGTTAGTGCATAGAAATGCTACTGCTTTTTGTACATTAATTTTGCATCCTGCAACTTTAGTGAATTTGATTCCGCCTAATAGTTTTTTTGGTGGAATCTTCAGGATATACTATATGTAAAACCATGTCATCTGCAAATAGAAACAATTTTACTTCTTCCTTTCCAAGTCTGATGACTTTTATTTCTTCTTCTTGCCTGATTGCTCTAGCTAGGACTTTCAGTCCTGTGTTGAATAGGGGAGGTCAGAGGGGGAACAAAGTCAAGAACAACCTATGTTGTTTCTTTCTTGGTGATGTCATTCATTCTGAGCATTTTTTGTATGCGTAACATACTTTAATTTTTAAAAAAAGTTAGCTGAAACTTAAAAGGTGTTTCCCCACCCCCCTGCACAGATGTACTCTTTATTACATCTTCTCCCATACCATTGGGTCAAAAGCAAGACATATTCTATGTCTAAAGTTGGTGGGGGTGTAAACTCTGCCGAGTGAACCAAACAAGGGTGGGGAGGGAGGAGGAATTGTGTACAAATATTATAACAGGGTACTTTTTTATTAGCTAAAGGATTTCCTGAGGACTGTATCCTTTCCCCTTGATTACCTTATAACATTTGCTATTCTCAGATAAATTATATCCAGTTTTAAAGGAAAAAAAACCCAACTTGAATACTATACACTAATGCATTTGCAGTTGATTTATATAGGATATGGTAGTTTTTTTTATTTCTGCTAGGAACATTATCCTTTTAAAATTTACCCAGAATACAGAAGTGGCTTCAAATGAAAATTTTTTGAGTAGTGCTTCTCAAACTTTGGTGTTCATCAAAATCACCTGGTAGGATTGTTAAAACACTGATTGCTGGGCTCCACCCCAGAGGGTCAGTAAAGTTTCAGTGGGGGCTCAAGAATTGGCACTCCTAACAAGTTTCCAGGCGATGCTGTTGATGGTCCAGAATCCAAAGGTTCCCTTAAACCAGCGGTCGCCAACCTTTCGGACCTCACAGACCACCAGTGGTCCGCGGACCACTGGTTGGCGACTGCTGGTCCAGATAACTTCATTTACAGTGTCAGTTTAGCCCCAACAATCTGATTTTTTACTTGGGGGCTTTTCTTATTGTTAATTTCTCTTGAGTTTGATAAAAATGAAGCAAAACCACACATATAAAACTCTTGAACAAAATTTTATTCTAAAAATAGATCTTAGTAACAATGAAATACCCAAAGCTGGTTATTATAATAAAAAAGAAGAGGAATTCACTTTAAATGTTTCTTCTGAAAAATACAAAATTATCATTGTAATATACTGCCAACTCTCATTTATCTGTATTTGAATTTATTTATTTTATGGATTAATTAATGAAAAATTTAGATCATTGATTGGATTCTGCCTAATATATACATCTGGATTGCTTTTATCTTCAAGTTAAATACATTCTCAAAGAATGCAAACAAAATTGAACATTTGCTTTAAGGAAACATAATTAGGAAAATAATTAGGAAATGTGCTACAAAGCAAACTATTGGCTTGTATCCCCGTTTCTCTCAATTTTTACACATAACCAAAAAAAACCTGACTGTACTGAAGTACTGGTATTTAAAAGTAACAAATTATACAACTTATATACAGAGAAAATTCAACTAAATTATTTCAAACCCAAAGCACAGGGCACTAAAGGCATATAACATTTAGTACTTAAAAAGTGGTTTTATATCTTCAAAGTGCTAAAGAAAGAAGTACTCAAGAAAATTCTAGGCCTGTCTACAAAGTTCTGGCTGATTTCAGTACTGAAATATCAAGAACAAAGGGGACAAAACAACTTAAATTTAAAAGGCCCCTATTACTATTAAAGATGAGTTAGTCACATACAACTTACCTATCAGCCCACATTTTTCTCAAACTAATGTAAACACATGCTTTTCGTAATATTTCTTCCATATTGCATGTGTTGTACACATCCTGTCATATCCATACTTTGGATAATATTTATCATCCACATTCATCACATCAATTGGCCATACTGCAGTGAGCAGAAATGACCCTTTTATATAAAAATTTGTATATGGCATTCTCTATAAAGCAAAAGCTGACAACGAAAGTTATATTTAATTTCTATTAAATGCAGGTTCATGTTTATTAGGACATCTTAGCTCATTTTTAGACTGTTAGAAATTGGTATGATTTACTTTGACTAATCTAAGAAATGCTATCTTATGACTAAATACCTCTTTTGTCTTGACCCTGAGTTTTGAGTGCTGGAAATATAAACTGGAAAAGTGAAAACACTCAAATGTTGGCTAATATTAGTGTCCCCACAGTACTATGCTTTTTCTCTCCACTAACAATACATCTAAAAGTGCCTCCTCTTCAGCAAAAGAGGAGTGGTGGGAAAAATACCCCAATAAGGAATTCCTGTTTTAAAATTATTCCAAAATACATTGGTGTTTTAATATAAAAATGCAGTTTCCCCAAACTTTTTACAGTGCAGAAAAATATAATATTTTCATCTTATAGGTTTAGTAGCTTGAGGGGGGGACTCTACAGTCCTTGGCTTGAGGAACAGATTAATCTACAGTCCTGACTAGACAGAGTGCTAAATGTTATTTGGAAATCATGTAAGGGACTTTTATTTTAAAGTTACGTGTGTTTATGCTGCATTAAACATTTCTATATATTGAAAGCAGCTCTACATATCTTTAAATATTCACTAAACATGTAATTAATAGCTGGGTATAAAAAAAGCAATTTCCAGTGGTGAGGCTATTCTCACAGTAGCAAATAATCTAACTTATTTAATACTAACAGCTAAGTCTTTAAAACACTATCACGTTAAACACTGCAGTTTGCTGAAATCACAGAGGGAAAAAAGATAATTATATCAACTGCTATTGAAAGCTTGAAAGGAGTTTTTAAAAAAATATACCGGCTAACAGGGTTAAGCCCCAGTAAGGTTTCTGCTTTTATTTGATTTTTTTTTCGGGTGTGTGTGCATTTTGTTTCTAAACCAAATATTATGCTTTAAAACATAAAATACTGATGCTTTCTAAAGAGACACAAACTAAAATCATGCTTAAGACCTGGTTTACTCGTAACATTTCTGCTATGTGGCATTAGTGAACTATATCCAGCTCTGAGCAGCACTAAGTTCTAAAGACAGTCAACATCCTGAGTGTTGTGACAAGCTCCTATTTGATATGTCTTCCAGTTACTGGCCCTATGTGACCAATGCCACAAGAAAAATGCGACAGGACTTGTCTTATATATTTTCTAAAAGTGAATATAACTATTGTGTTAACTGTACGCTCCAAATGTTCATTAAAAACCCAAACCAAACCTTTTTTACCTTTAGTAAGCATGAGGAATATTTATGTAATACATTGTACATTATGTGCATGACCTGTTCATACTATTTTAAAAAAGAGAATATTGGCTTAAACTAATCGATAGGGTTGCATCAATCTTCTTTCTGTTGGTCCTTAGATTTTCTTAAATGATGGCATCATGTTCATCACTGTAATACATCAAAAGTTAAAATTACTTTGTTTTGTATCAAAACTACTTATATATTCATATTTTTAAGTAAAGTAACAAATAATTTCAAGTTTCAGAATCAAAATGAACTGTGATTCCTTTAAGTAAAAGTACCTAATATATTCTAGTGGTTAAGGATTCAAGCCGGGGTTCAGGTTGTCAAACAAGCCTAAACTTACATCTCTGCTCGGCCTCTTAGGGCTGTGTGACTTTTCACCAGTTAGCTATTATTACCTTCTTTAAAAAAGGAAACCACCATATTTCTTGAGCATTTACTATGTTCCAGACATTATACTACAGACATTACATCCATAACTCAGTTCATCTTCATAGTAACTCCATGCAGAGGATACTTTTATTTACTTTATTCACTATCCCATTCTGCAGAGGATCAGAAGCTGAGCAAGCACGTGAACTCTGGTCTTGACCACTGTGCACTGGGCTGCCTCGTTTATACAGCATGGGAAGGCACCCTGCTATCCACAGTCAACCAGACTCAAACTAAGGCTGCCTGTCCCAAACGCCATGTCTATTTCACACCATGGTCTCTCTCCACGCAACTCTAAGAAACATAGGAGCTAACATTTTAATCCGTGTCTTAATTATTACCCAATAAATGAAAACTAGAAATGCTCATTAGTACTGTACATAAAAGGTCTCAATTTCTTTAATGAGACAAACATTAAGTTCTTACTTATGGAATGCCCCCCCCCCTTTTTTATATATATAACTTCAAAGAAATTACTGGCTTTAAAATGCACTATTTTTTTTTTCTACATAGCACTAAGAAAAATACAGCCAAAGGAATTACTGGCTTTAAAATGCACTATTTTTTTTTCTACATAGCACTAAGAAAAATACAGCCAATTAAACTAAAACACAATGCTTTCTCATCCCATAGACTATAAGATATATCCTAATTTCAGAGGTGTTAAAATATGGGGGGGAAAAAACCCAAAAAATGTGTACCTGAACTCAATTAAATATGGTATTCTCATCATCTACTGGTTCCTACATGAAGATAAGACCCTTTTAGAGTCAAGCTCTGCTTCTGCCAGCACAGTGCCCTTTGTGGAGTGGGGATTCTGGACTCTGACTTACTCCACAGGGCACGCAGAATCGTGGTCACGTATGTGTGAGGAAAATTAGCCCATAAAGCTAAAATTGTGTACTTTGTAGTTAAATCAACTTAAAAGTATATTTTAATTTAATTGCTTTACTATTTTATTAACCTCAACTACATGAATAAATATTGATACTATAAAAATAAGTGGCTTTTGATTTGCTATCATCAAATGTGCTTTCTCTTTAACTGCTTAAATTTATCAAGAAAACAGATGATAAATATTTCTAGAAACACTTATGTGCTTTTAAAAATTATTGCAAATTTCAAGGCTCAATCAGTCTTTCCCAACTGTCTCTTACGTGGAAAGTCTGCGTGGGATGCATAGGCTTACAACTTAAGAAAAACAAATTTTGGGAAATGATCATCTATTCTATGGTATTTATATATATACATTAACATCAGAAGAATGAATTGGTACTTTACATATAAAACTCAAAAGAAAAACCCAGAAGGACTTTGTTGGGATACTGAAAGCTGGGAGACAATACCTCCCCAAATCCTAAGACCTGTACAATTATACGAAGGGTGAACATGGTTTCGTGATCAGGACTTGTTGATAAAACTCACCTGAAAAATAGTTTTACTGCAGATAAAATGATAAAATACATTATGCTAACAACTCATTTGATATAGGAATTTAGCAGGGGAGATATAGCTGTCAGAAGAATTTCTTCAGGTGCTTTGCCTTTGTCATCGAAAGCAAAAACCATGTTTTTACCAAGTATGTTATTTTAGTGTTACTGACAAACACAAGAATGCTAGGTCAATAGCCGTATGAAATCTGATATAGTACTTCTTACAAGTAGAGCTATAAGGAAGTAGAAAGCGTTGGCTTAACTTGGGTCTCTGATAACAAATGTATGACATTAATAAAATATATTTTTATAGGTATATATATCCATTTTTTGGGGTAAAAAATTATAATTAGAAGCTGTACACAAATAATTTACTTTGGGTATAGAGGATTAATGGGAATATAATTCATAAATCTATGAATTTCTAATATCAGAGATGAACATTCCCCTATTACTGACATTTTGTCATGATATTTAAATAAAGAAATACAGAAGTAATAATTAAAAAAGTCCTGGGTAATCAAAACTCACATGGTTCTATACTGAATGCCTCTTCTTGAATAATACATTCTGCATCCAACGTAAAGAATAGATAACATTCCCAGTGTTAATGCAATACCACCGACAAAGCTGCCAATATCAAATTTTGATCCTTTATTTTCTTTAGAATTTATAGTTGCTGTGACTAGAAGAAAACAAAACAACATAGGCTTTAGCGCTTTTTAAAAACAATGAACTAAAACTTTCTGAATCTCTATATAAGTGAACACTGAATTGGGGACAAGGGGGAATCTAAGCATAGAATGTTGCTTTCCAGTGTGTCTAGCGAGTTGCTGGGCTCTAGCTTTCTTCAGTTTATCTAACACATCTCTCTTTTTTTTTAAAAAAAAAATACTTTATTGATTTTTTACAGAGAGGAAGGGAGAGAGATAGAGAGCCAGAAACATCGATGAGAGAGAAACATCGATCAGCTGCCTCCTGCACACCTCCCACTAGGGATGTGCCCGCAACCAAGGCACATGCCCTTGACCGGAATCAAACCCGGGACCCCTCAGTCCGCAGGCTGACGCTCCATCCACTGAGCCAAACCGGTTAGGGCTAACACATCTCTTAATGAAAAACCCCCAGTACCTGCAACCCCAGGATCTTAAGGTGTTTGATAGCACTGGACTTGGATGGTCTACCAAAACCTCAGAGGCAGCAAGACTTGGGGAGTTTTTATTTTATTTTATGAATCCTCTAAAGCAGCGGTTGCCAACCTTTCGGACCTCACGGACCACCAGTGGTCCACGGACCACCGGTTGATGACTGCTGCTCTAAAGAGTTCATGCCTTAACAAAATGTCTGGGGAACATAGCTATAATCTGAAACTGGATCCAATCTGAATAAATGTTTCTAAGTGAAATTTCTCCTTTTAAATACATTGGGAATCTAAACTATTTTGTTTTTAATCATGACAAGAGCCCAATATATTAAAGTTGATTTCAATATGTAAATTGTAGTAATAAAGAAAATTAAATATATAAAAACATATAAAAGAAACTAGAAAGCCTGCTATTTTTTTCCGATAAGTGTAATCACTAGCTTTTAAATAGAACTTCAACATTGGATAACTTAAAAAGAGGACCTTCTTAAGGTTTTCGAATGCATGGTTTCACAGGCATTATATTTTCAAAAAAGCAAAAATTAAAGTGCTGAGACTCTGATACTACATACATAATTATATCTAATACCATCTTAAATAACTTTTTGGCACAAATTAATTAAAAACAAAGTTCATCATGATTTTGAAATCATGTAGACTGAGCCTGCCTAATTCCTTCCTATAATGAGGCAGAGAGTTAAAGGTCTGATAAGTTTTCACATCATAATATAAAATTCGTTAGTATAAATTACTTATTCACAGATAGGTCTTATTTGGTAGGATTATGTTAAAAACCCATTTTTTAAAAAATAATGTATTTTATTGATTTTTTATAGAGAGGAAGGGTGAGGGACAGAGAGTTAGAAACATCGATGAGAGAGAAACATCAATCAGTTGCCTCCTGCACACCCCGCACTAAGGATGTGCCCGCAACCAAGGTACATGCCCTTGACCAGAATCGAACCTGGGACCCTTCAGTCCACAGGCTGACGTTCACTGAGCCAAACCGGTCAGGGCAAGAGCACTGGGTCAACTCTATTCCTGATCTCTACAGCTAATTTATTTAATAGCAAATCATTGCCTAAATTTCTGTATTTATTTTTGCAGGAGAAATAGGTCATTTTTAGTACATACTTGTTACCGATGAAGAAATAGATGTCACTGAACTGTTGTGGGTTGTGGCCATCGTGGATGTCGACATCTGGGATGTGTGTTGTGAAACACTTGTTATTTTGGGTGTAGACTTTAAGGTGGTGGAAGTCATATTTGCTGAGACCCCTTGTGTTGTCATCTGAGAAGTTGCTGTGGGTTTCAAGGTGGCGGCTGTCACGCTTTTTGAAGAAACTGGAGTTGATGGCTTTGCTGAGGATTTCGAGGTGGTGTTTGTCACTGGGGAAACTGGGTTTGTAGATGGTTTCACAGTGCTGTGGGAAGATTCATTTCTATTGACGGAAGACACGAATGTGGTATTCCCTGGAAGGATATAAAAACAACAACATTAAAAGAGCAGAAGGGAGGGGCAGAAAGGCAGAGCAAGGAAGGAAGCGTACGATGTCAACTTTCCCACTGCAGGCTGCCAATCCTGAGGTAGGCCAGGCTGGCAGAAAGGAGCAATTCCAACTTTGAATCAGTGCAGAGTTTTATTAGTTTGGTATGATTCTGGAAACGAGAGACATGCTACTAAATACAACTCATTTGGTAAAGTGGACACACTCTGGATAATACCTTAGCTAGTGTAGGTGGAGCTGCCAGGAAAGGGGCACATGCAACACACAGTTGTTGATGCTTAGTGTTATGGGTTGAACCTGTGTCCCCCTCAAATTCATATGCTGAAGTCCTAACCTTAGGATAGGACCTTATTTGGAGAGAGGGCCTTTACCAAGCAATCAAGTTACAAAGATGTCATTAGAACGGTCCTTATAAATGGGGAAGTGGCAGTTAAGAAACTGGTGCCCTTATAAAAAAAATGGGGAAATCTGGAAGTAGACACACACTCACAGGTTAAGAAACGGGTGCCCTTAAAAAATGGGGAAATCTGGAAGTAGACACACACTCACACAGGAAGAACACCACGTGATGATGAAGGCAGAGATCAGGGGATGCTTCCTTAAGCCAAGGACCACCAAAGATGCCCAGCAAACCACCAGAACTAGGCAAGGGGCACAGAAGAGATTCTCTCACGGCCCTCGGGGGGAAGGCCACCCTGCTGACAGTCCAGCTCCAGCCTGCGAGACAACACATTTCTGTGGTTTAAGCCACCTGGCTTGTGGCCTTTGCTGTGGCAGCCCTAGGAAACCAGCACGCTCAGGTTCAGTTTTTCATTTCTTACAAATGTGTCTCTCGGCAGCTGTATTCCCTAGTGGTTGTGCTGAGCTGGCTCCCGTTACAGATCTTTGAAACGAATCACTGTGAGTTGAAGTAAGCCAGCCAATACTTGCCAAATCGTTCCCAAAACGTGGTTAGATAAAACTTGAAGTCACCTATAGGTTTCAGTTAGACAATTTCTCAATCTTAACCCCTGGTTTCAACTAACCATCACAGGAAAACGAAGGGCTGTAATAAAGTATCTGTGCACCATCGTTCCCCATAGTGCAGGGTTCAGGAGGAAAAGAGGAACAAGATAAAGAATGTACGCCCGGATCTGAGCGATGTTTTGTCGCTGCTGTGAAAATACTCCAGATTCCAAGCAAGATGGCGGCATAGGTAAACACCGGAGACTGCTGCCGCAAACAACCACTTCAAAAATACAACTAAAAGACGGAACGGACATCACCCAGAACCACAGGAAGGCTGGCTGAGGAGAGACTCTTCAACTAGAAGGAAAAATAACAGCACACCGAGGCTCAGAGGAGGCGCAGTGTGGAAAAAACTCAGGTGCGGAGGTGCGCGCGCAAAGCGGGCTGGTGGCTGAGAGCGCGGTTGTCGTTTTCGGTCAGGGGGGAGTCTCAGACTCTGAGCTCCAGATACGGGCGAATCGCTGGGGACTCGGACCCAAACGGGAGAAGCGGGAGTGTCTGGCATCAGTTGGAAGGCAGCTTTCCCTCCGAGGTTTGCAGCGGTTCCGGGGGTTCTGAGAAGCAGAGCCTCTGGGAACAGGACTGAGGGCACCATAACGGCTCCCTCCGCCCGCCCTGTTGAGCCCGCCCCGCCCAAGCCCTGCGCAGAGCCATTTGCCGGATCGCCTCAGGCAAAGGCTAGATTAGCACCTCCCCAGAGGACAGAAGTTTTCCGCGGCAGACACAGCTGATTCACACAGCCAGTCGGCCTGGTGGTCAAATCCCTCTAGTATTAACTACAACAATCAAGGCTCAACTAGAACAAGACTGCGCACAAAGACCACTAGAGGGTGCACCAAGAAAGCATAAAAAATGCGGAGACAAAAAAACATGACAGAAATGGAGGATATAGAGCTAAAAATCGCAATTTTGAGGGCTTGCAAAAATGTGCTAGAAGCTGTCAATAAACTTGAGGAGAGAGTCACGAAAACTAATGAGACCCTCGATGCTATGATAAAGAACCAACTAGAAATTAAGCATACACGGACTGAAATAAAGAATATTATACAGACACCCAATAGCAGACCAGAGGAGCGCAAGAATCAAGTCAAAGATTTGAAATGCGAAGAAGCAAAAAACACCCAACCGGAAAAGCAAAATGAAAAAAGAATCCGAAAATACGAAGATAGTGTAAGGAGCCTCTGGGACAGCTTCAAGCGTACCAACATCAGAATAATAGGGGTGCCAGAAGATGAGAGACAGCAAGATATTGAAAACCTATTTGAAGAAATAATGGCAGAAAACTTCCCCCACCTGGTGAAAGAAATGGACTTACAGGTCCAAGAAGCGCAGAGAACCCCAAACAAAAGGAATCCAAAGAGGACCACACCAAGACACATCATAATTAAAATGCCAAGAGCAAAAGACAAAGAGAGAATCTTAAAAGCAGCAAGAGAAAGAGACTCAATTACCTACAAGGGAATACCCATACGACTGTCAGCTGATTTCTCAACAGAAACTTGGCAGGCCAGAAGGGAATGGCAAGAAATATTCAAAGTGCTGAATACCAAGAACCTACAACCAAGAATACTTTATCCAGCAAAGCTATCATTCAGAATTGAAGGTCAGATAAAGAGCTTCACAGATAAGGAAAAGCTAAAGGAGTTCATCACCACTAAACCAGTATTATACGAAATGCTGAAAGGTATCCTTTAAGAAGAGGAAGAAGAAAAAGGTAAAGATACAAATTGTGAACAACAAACATGCATCTATCAACAAGTGAATCTAAGAACCAAGTGAATAAATAATCTGATGTACAGAATGAACTGGTGATTATAATGAATCAGGGACATAGAAAGGGAATGGACTGACTATTCTTGGCGGGGAAAGGGGAATGGGAGATGCGGGAAGAAACTGGACAAAAATCGTGCACCTATGGATGAGGACAGTGGGTGGGGAGTGAGGGCGGAGGGTGGGGCGGGAACTGGGAGGAGAAGAAAAAAAGAAAATACTCCAAACCGTCCAATCAGCTCCCCACTTCTGTTTTGTGGTAAGAGAACTATTTTCTGTACACAATTTTCTATGGTAGAACGAGAGCTTCCATTTATTGAGCTCTGCTCTTTATCAAATGCTGGTGATGTTTTCCAGGCACGGTGTGTACAACAAGCTCAAGCTCTGGATCAGCTCAGCTGGGTTACCACTGACAGGTTACTTAATCTGAGATTTCACTCCTTCCCCATCTACTTAAAAAAGGAATGTCACAAATACTTGGAAGAATTAACTGAGATCATTTGCGTTGAGCACTTGAGTACAGTGCCTGCTAGAGGACACGAACAATGAATGTTCTTTGTTTTATTAAATATCTCTCTCTTACACAGCGACACTGTACAGTTCCCTATAGAAAGCTGGGAGTAGGCATGGTCAGATCTCCTACTTCTATGGTTGTTATCACTGGAATAACATCATATCTGAATAACATCAGATTGAAGAGGACGCTATTGGGGATATTTTCAGTTCATGGATGTAAATATCCAAAAAGAAAAAAGTGATGCCCCAGGACTTTATCTATTAACACCAGCTGGCCACCTTCTTCTTACGGCAAGGCCCAGGGCACTCTGTAGCAGCCTGCTGTTTTTTTCCTAGTACCAAGTAAAAGTACTCATCCTTTCCAAAGTCTGGACTTATGCCAACTGTCTTTGTATAACTCTGCTGTGTTGAAATAACTTTTCTTATTCCTATAACCTCGTGCCCAAAACTATCTAAGGGTCATTTTCCCCTTGAACCTAAATGTTTAAACTTAAGGATGACAATTTGTTTTCAGCAGGGCATCACATACACACTTAGTTCAAAGTTGAAAATACATATCCAATTTAAAAAATTTTTCAGTTATTTAAAAATGACATAGTAGCTTTATATTTCCTATTACAGTTGTCAAAAATACTGAGTTATTTAAGGCATGGACCATAAATTTCTGGTGCCAGAGTTATTTTGAGGTCTGTGATTCTAAGCACAGCAGTCTGCAGCTTGAGGAAATTAAAAAAATAACTAGCTCAGTGCATGGCTCTGGGAATATTTTTAAACACTGAGAACCTCTTTCCTATAGAGAAACCAAATACCAGTGCAATCCCCGAAATGTTCATTATTTAGAAAGCAAAGAGGCCACCGCACAGTGTCAATAGACTATTTCCAAAAATTCTTCTCAATTCAAATTACCTGAGGACCAAAAATCCACAGAATTGAAAAAATCCAGGTTAAAAAAAAAAAAAAGACTCCAATAAAGAAAACGAGGCTTTAAAAAAAAGTATCATAGAGAACTGTCCATTTTCTGAAAATTCAAATATATTTTACAAGTTCCTAAATTTATAAATTAAAAAACATTCCCCAACAGGAAAATAACTATATATATGAACACAGAAAAACAACGGGGGTGCTTTAAATAAGTTACGGCATATCGGCAATGCATTTTATTTCCACATTTTAGTTGCACTATTCTCCGCTTAACCTAAATCTTATTAATGTAAGCAGGTTTGTTTACTCTGGAAAGAACTGAAAGGGGTATTTTCAAAGTAATTGTCTGCCTTACGGACAGTGAGAACTAAAAACCCTGGGACACAGTCCAGATTTGTTAAAGGAAATTCAGTCTGATATTCCCAGACTGAATACGGAGTAAAGTGGCTGAGCAGAGAGGGTCGAAAGCAGCACGGCTTTTCAAGGCGGTCAGGCTGCCACGAGACAGGCCCGAGTTGGCTGGGGCTGTGCAGACAGCGTCCAGGCTTTGTTACCTTTTTGCCATAGGTTCCATTCACTCTATTCCATACCCACCCTCAGTAACCCTGGCTAATTACAAAGAGAACATGAACCACAGTCACGGGGCGTCGGGCATGACTGACATTATTTCCTCTCTGTTGCTGCTCAAAACCTTCCAAACCTCTCATCCTGACCATCCTCACTCTCCATGCAACAGAATTCACTGTTTGCCATGTTTAAGAACACACTCCAGTTAGCCTGGCTTCTCACTACTCAGGAACCAGCCATGATCACCCCTCCCAACACTTGTTGAGTCATTGCAAGAACTATGCTGCTGGCAGGCTCTGAAGACACAGAAAAGATGTAATGCTTACACGAAGGAGTTCATGGGTTAGGCTAGTAAGAAAGAGAGGAAATAATACCATTACAGTATGTTGTGTCCGAGACCAGTTCCATTTTCACCTCAGAAATCTCCCTTTTTATTGAAGACCAATTTATTTTTCATTTTTCTGTACTCTTAATTGTATCATTATTACCATTAAAATTAATATCTTGTTTGATCTTTTCAACGGCATTAGGTGGTTAATAATTGTAAGAACTGAATCTTGTATTTTCATTTTGCTCTACAAAAGTACCAGGCGCAGTTTTAGAAGAATTCGATCATTTTTAGCACGTGTCCCAGACTGTGCAAAATACTACAGGGAAGACTGAAGAGCTGTCTAAACTCTTCACCATGACAGAACGGCCCAAGTCTCCTCTGCTGCGTAATGTTCTGCCACTTTTTGTTGCTTTTTCATATTAATTATTCCTCCTGAAATGTTTCCCACACATTCTCAGTCTGGTGAAATCCTATTACTGTTCAAGGGCACGTCTAGAAGTCACATTAAAGTTATATTAAATGTACTGAACAGGTCACTTAAAATATAAAGATTATCAGACTGGATTAAGAAGAAAACACGCACTATTTACAAGTGATGTATCTCAAACAATAATATCCCGAACAGCTGAAAAGTACTGAAAGTAAAACTATAGAAGTTATATGACAAAATTACTAATCAGGAAAAAGGTGATGAGTGGTCCTGGTTCAAGATGGTGGTGTAGGGAGATACCACACTCACCTCCTTCCATTGATACACAAAATCTATAGCCACAATATGGTGAATTTCCTCTGGGGAAAAAAAACCCTCAAAAACTAGGTGGACCAAGCATTTGCATTACAGGGATCTCAGAAAGAGAAGAAAGGGGCAGAAAAATGATTGGAAAAAATAATGGCTAAAAACTTCCCTGCCCAGGGAGGAACAGGCATCCAGATACAGAAAGCTTAGAGTCCAGAAAAGATGAACCCAGAGACCCACTCAAAGACACATTGTAATTAATGTGTCAAAGGTTAAACACAAGGAGAGAAACTTAAAAGCACCGAGAGAAAAACAACTTGTTACCCTTCCTCTCTGTAAAAAATCAATAAAATATATTAAAAAAAAAAGTACCAGGTGCAGTTTTAGAAGAATTCAATCATTTTTAGCATGTGTCCCAGACTGTGTAAGAGACTATAGGGAAGACCAAAGAGCTGTCTAAACTCTTCACCATGACAGAACGGCCCAAGTCTCCTCTGCTGCTTAATGTTCTGCCACTTCTGTCTGCCCCAAGAGGTCTAACTACTGACCTTTATCCTGGCATGAAGTTCATTTCTATGTTTCTTTGTTGCTTTTTCATATTAATTATTCCGCCTGAAATGTTTCCCACACATTCTCAGTCTGGTGAAATTTACCATTAAAATTAATATCTTGTTTGATCTTTTCAACGGCATTAGGTGGTTAATAATTGTAAGAACTGAATCTTGTATTTTCATTTTGCTCTACAAAAGTACCAGGCGCAGTTTTAGAAGAATTCGATCATTTTTAGCACGTGTCCCAGACTGTGCAAAATACTACAGGGAAGACTGAAGAGCTGTCTAAACTCTTCACCATGACAGAACGGCCCAAGTCTCCTCTGCTGCGTAATGTTCTGCCACTTTTTGTTGCTTTTTCATATTAATTATTCCTCCTGAAATGTTTCCCACACATTCTCAGTCTGGTGAAATCCTATTACTGTTCAAGGGCACGTCTAGAAGTCACATTAAAGTTATATTAAATGCACTAAACAGGTCACTTAAAATATAAAGATTATCAGACTGGATTAAGAAGAAAACACGAACTATTTACAAGTGATGTATCTCAAACAATAAGATCCAGAACAGCTGAAAAGTACTGAAAGTAAAACTATAGAAGTTATATGACAAAATTACTAATCAGGAAAAAGGTGATGAGTGGTTCTGGTTCAAGATGGTGGTGTAGGGAGATACTACACTCACCTCCTTCCATTGATACACCAAATCTATAGCCACAATATGGTGAATTTCCTCTGGGGAAAAAAAACCCCTCAAAAACTAGCTGGACCAAACATGTGCATTACAGGGATCTCAGAAAGAGAAGAAAGGGGCAGAAAAATGATTGGAAAAAATAATGGCTAAAAACTTCCCTGCCCAGGGAGGAACAGGCATCCAGATACAGAAAGCTTAGAGTCCAGAAAAGATGAACCCAGAGACCCACTCAAAGACACATTGTAATTAATGTGTCAAAGGTTAAACACAAGGAGAGAAACTTAAAAGCACCGAGAGAAAAACAACTTGTTTTATACAAACTTTTCCCCCTCCCCCGCTCCCTGGCAGTAATACTATCAGTAGATTTTTCAGCAGAAACGTTGCTGGCCAGAAAGAAAAACTTCCAACCAGAATACTCTACCTGGCAAAGTTGTTCAACCAGAATACTCTACCTGGCAAAGTTGTTCAGAATTAACGAAGTGACAGTTTTCCAGAAAAGCAAAAGCTAAAGGAGTTCATCACCACTAGAATGGCCTTACAAGAAGTGTTAAAAGATTTTTAAAAAATATATATATATTTTTATTGATTTCAGAGAGGAAGGGAGAGGAAGAGAGAGATAGAAACATCAATGATGAGAGGGAATCATTGATTGGCTGCCTCCTGTGCGTTGGACTGAGACCGAAATCCAGGCATGTGTCCTTGACTGCAATCGAACCTGGGACCCTTCGGTCCGCAGGCCGATGCTCTATCCACTGAGCAAAACAGGTTAGGGCAGTGGTCGGCAAACTGCGGCCCCTTGAGTGCAGCTCTTCCACAAAATACCACGTGCGGGCGCGCATGTACAGTGTTGAAACTTCGTGGTCACACTCAAGGGGCCAAAGAGCTGCATGTGGCTCGCGAGCCACAGTTTGCCGACCACTGGGCTAGGGCGTTGAAAGATTTCTTTAAGCTTAAATGAAAGGGTGCTAACTAGTAACAGAAAAACACATGAAAGAATAAATCTCACTGGTAAAGTCAAAATTCAGGATAACCTAATATTGTAAAGGTGATGGTTTAATCACATAAATCTAATATGAAGGTTAAAAAAACAAAACTAGTAAAAATGTAAACACAATAATTAGTTGAGGATTACAAAAGATAAAAAGATGTAACCTCAAAAACAAGATGTGGGGGCAGTGGAGAGTAAAAAACGCAGAGCTTTAGGATACAGTCAAACTTAACTTATCAACTTGGAATAGACCAGTGGTTCTCAACCTGTAGGTCGCGACCCCTTTGGGGGTCGAACGACCCTTTCACAGGGGTCGCCTAAGACCATCAGAAAATACATATAAATTACATATTGTTTTTGTGGTTAATCACTATGCTTTAATTATGTTCAATTTGTAACAATGAAATTGGGGGTCACCACACATGAGGAATTGTATTAAAGGGTCGCGGCATTAAGAAGGTTGAGAACCACTGGAATAGACTGTTTAAATATAGGTTGTTATATGTAAACCTCATAGTAACCAAAAACCAAAAGTAGATAAAAGATAAAGGAATCTAAGCATACCATTAATGAAAGTTATCAGATCAGAGCAACATGAGAAGAAAAAAGGAAGAGAGGAATTACAAAACAGCCATAAAACAATATAATGGCAAAAAGTTCATAGATATCAATAATTACATTAAATGTAAATGACTAAATTTTTTCATAAGAGTGATTGAATGAATTGAAAAAAAAAAAGCCCATCCATACTCTCCCTATTTCAGATGTAAGGACACACACAGACTGAAAATAAGGGGATGGAAAAAGATATTCCACATTAAATAGAAACCAAAAGAAAAGAGTAGCTAAACTTATATCAGACAAAACAGGCTGTAAAACAAAGACTGTAATAAGAGACAAAGATGGGTATTACATAATGATAAAGGGATCAATCCAACAAAAAGATATAACATTATAATGATAAGATCAATCCAACAAAAAGATATAACATTTGTGTATATTTATACACCCAACATAGGAGCACCTAAATATATAAAGCAAATAATAACAGACCTAAATAGAGAAATAGACAGCAATACAATCTCAGTAATGGTAATTAATATCCCACTTGCATGAATGGATAGATCATCTGGACCAAAAAATCAATAAGGAAATATTGGCCTTAAACCATGTTAGATGATGGACTTAAAATATAAAACATTTCATACAAAAGTAACAAAATACACATTCTTCTCAAGTATTCATGGAATATTCTTTAAACTAGATGATATATTAGGTCACAAAACAAGTCTTAAATTTAAGAAGATTGAAATCATACCTAGCATATTTTCTGTACATGTTATGAAACTACAGATTAATTGTAAGAAGAAAACTGGAAAATACACCAACATGTGGAGATTAAGCAGCATGCTCCTGAACAGCAAATTGGTCAACAAAGAAATAAAAAAATACCTTGAAGCAAATGAAAATGGAAATAGAACATACCAAACATTCAAAGAAGTAATGTCAATGCTCCTCAAACTCTTTCAAAAGTTGAAGATCAAGAAATGCTTCCAGCCCTGACTGGTTTGGCTCAGTGGAGAGAGCGTCGGCCTGCGGACTGAAGGGTCTCAGGTTCGATTCCGGTCAAGGGCATGTACCTTGGTTGCGGGCACATCCCCAGTGGGGAGTGTGCAGGAGGCAGCTGATCAATGTTTCTCTCTCATCGATGTTTCTAACGCTCTATCCCTCTCCCTTCCTCTCTGTAAAAATCAATAAAAAACATAAAAAAAAGAGAAATGCTTCCAAACGTATTTTATGAGGTAGCATTACTCAGATATCAACAGCAGACAGGATACCACACCAACAAAGAAAAGTTACAGCAAACATCATTGATGCACATAAACTTCAACAGGATACTGGCAAACCAAATTCAGCAGCACATGAAAAGAATCATTCACCATGATCAAGTGGGACTTATTCCAGGATGTAAGAATGGTTCAACATCCACATATCAATCAATGTTATATATTACATTAAGAAAATGAAGGATTGAAAGCATGTGAATAGATGTAAAAAAAACCACCCCAAAACAACCTTTTGGAATAAATTCAACATGAATTTATGATAAAAACTCCCAACAAAATGGGTATAGAAGGAAGATATCTCAACATAATAAAGGATACATATGACAAACCCAAAGCTAATATACCTAACAGTAAAAAGCTGAAAGCTTTTCCTTTAAGATCAACAATACAAAAAGATGCCCACTATCGCCAAAGTTGAAGGACATAAAATAAATATACAGAAATATGTTGCCTTTCCATACACCAGTAATGAAATGAGGAGAAATTAAGAAAACAATCCCATTTACAATTACATAAAAAAGCAAAAATACCTATAAATTTAACCAAAGAGGTGAAAGACCAGTACTCTGAAAATCATAAAACACTGAAGAAAGAAACTGAAGAGTGTACAAATAAATGAAAGGATATACCATGTTCATGGATTAAAAAGACTAATATTGTTAAAATGTTCTTAACAACCAAAGCAATATACAGATTCAATGCAATCCCTATCAAAATACCAACGGCATTCTTCTCAGAACTTGAATACTAAAATTTTTATGGGACCACAGAAGACCCTAAATAGCCAAAGAAACCTTGAGAAAGAACATAGTGCAGCCGTGGGCAAACTACGGCCCGCGGGCCGGATCTGGCCCGTTTGAAATGAATAAAACTAAAAAAAAAGAAAGACCGTACCCTTTTATGTAATGATGTTTACTTTGAATTTATATTAGTTCACACAAACACTCCATCCATGCTTTTGTTCCGGCCCTCCGGTCCAGTTTAAGAACCCATTGTGGCCCTCGAGTCAAAAAGTTTGCCCACCCCTGACATAGTGGGAGATACTACACTCACTATACTACAAAGCTACAATAATCAAAACAGTACGGCACTGGCATAAAAACAGATATATAGAAACATATGTAGATCAATGAAAGAGAATAAATGTGGTCAGTTAATCTGAGACAGAATAGGCAGAGGATATACAATTAGGTAAAGATAGTCTTTTCAGTAAGTGGTGCTGGCAAAACTGTACAGATACATGCAAAAAAGCGAAACTGGATCACTTTCTTACACAACATCCTATATAATAAAAACCTAATATGCAAATTGACCAGCGGAATGACTGGAGAACAACCTGTTGCTATGATGTGCACTGACCACCAGGGGGCAGATGCTCAATGCAGGAGCTGCCCCCAGCCTGCAGGCCCCAGGTCAGCCAAGGCAGGTGCCAGTGGGGGCTCCCCCCCTCCTCTGATCACCCTGCTAGTCGCCCCACAGGGGGAGGTGACAAGTGGTGGCGGGGGGTGGGGTTGGTGTCAGGCCGGCCAAGGCAGGTGCCAGCGCCACCCCCACCCCCCACAATTGCCTCACAGATCAGCCCTGATCGCCAGCCAGGCCTAGGGACCCTACCTGTGCACAAATTTCATGCACCAGGCCTCTAGTACAAAAACAAACCAAAAAATGGATTAAAGTCTTAAATATAAGACCTGAAACCATAAAACTAGAAGAAAACATCAGAATAAACTCTTTGATCAATCCATCTTAGCAATTTCTTTTTTAATAGGTGTCTTTGGCCAAGGGCAACAAAAGAAAAAAGCAAATGGGACTACTCAAACTAAAAAGTTTTTGCACGGTGAAGGAAACCATCAACGAGCCTTACAAACTGTGATGGGCACTTCCTGTTTGTCCCTCCAGTTCTCTCCCTCCCTTGTCCTGCCTGCTCTCTGACCGGAGAGAGAGCCATTATGAACTGCACTGATAGGCTCCCTTGCCACCGAGGCTTCTGGTTTGGTTCAGCCAAAGAGAAAGCATCATTTGTTAATGCTGTATATTCCTCATTTTTATTAGCTTATATAACTAATTTAACTGAAAACACAGTGTATTTTACTGTGTGGCATTAGATCCAACCCGGAACAAGCTCACAAAGTCTCAAGTCCGGTCCTGCGTGCACTAAAGCTATCTGTCCACAGGCTATTTATTTAATCAGTATTTAAACAGTATTCATTCCGAGCCAGATTTGAACGGAGGCGGTTTGGCCACCACGCTGAAAAGCTTTGGATGGGATGGGTGAATGATTGTGTCCTTGCCCCACTGTTGACCTTCACTAAGAATAAGCTGGTCATGGATTTTAGGTAGAAAAAGTAACAGCATAAACATTCTCAGAATTACTCTACGTATTTAGTAAACCTCAGCTGGGCATGTAACAAATACTCTTGATGTTCCATGTTCCACAGACCTACGTCCAGAAAACACTATTGGTCCGCCCACATTGTAAAACACACATAAACCAGTAACAACTTCTCATCTCCTGAAAGAGTTCCTTTTCCCCAGCAGTGCTAAAACATGTGAGAGAACAGGTCTGAAATATTTTGAAATAACATCGTAATTGCAGCCTCAAAAGGCTGTGCAGGTGGTGCTGTCAGTCAGTTGCAGAAGATCCATGGCCCAACCATGGAGAATAAGCATGCGTAATGTGCAGCTGCCACATAAGAATTTGGTCATTAACAAGCTCCAAGCACCACAACAAAGAGATATTCAGCCAGCAAAACCGGAGTCTGCTCCAATGGCAGCAAAAAGAAATCCCTAGAAATGACAACTGGACAGGGTAGTATCCACTAGTAAATAATCTGAATTCATCGTGTAAAGGCACTAGAAAATGTAATATTTAGTATTGTACATCTTTTCTTGCACCACAGAAAAATATAAATTTTGCAGTTACTAAAAATACATCATTGAATGCTCGACATGGTGCCACAGTCAAGAATGGGTTTGCTCCTCACAACTGTGACTCAGGAGGGAAGGTAAATGCCCTACATCGCTCACTGTCAGATGAGGTGGGAAGCAGGCCTTACCACAGGCCATCCGCCTTCTCCGGAAGGGACCATCTTTTCACTGCTTTGGTCATTTTTTCCTGATGAGGACCCAACCCTCATTCCAGAGCCTGCTGCATCTGCTTTAGGCACTAACTTGATCACTGATTCTCTTCATTGCACTAAAATCACCTTCAATAAACAAATGTACATACGTAATACCAAAAGCTGAAGCTAAAACAAGAGCTTATTAGATTTTTTGTTGTTGTTGAAGGTACTTTTTCCATTGCTTTTCAGAGAGAGTGGAAGGGAGGGAGGGAGAAATGAAGGAGGGAGGGACAGGAGGGGGATGAGAGAGAAACATAGATGTGAGAAAACACATCGACTGGTTGCCTCCCAAATGCGCCCCAACCAGGGGCAGGGGATGAACCTGCAACCCAGGTACATGCCCTTGACCAGGAATCGAACCTGCAACCCTTTGGTGCATGGGCCGACGCTCTAACCACTGTGCCCACTGGCCAGGGCAGATTTTTAAAAATTTAAAAACCAAGAGCTTCATATAGTTTTTATTAAGCAATACTGAAGACTTACAAAAGGTACAAAGAATAATACGAGCATCTGTGTTCTCACCAACGTGATTAAGAAATAAAACTTTGCCAATTAAGAAATCCCCAAAAGGTGATTCCTCCCCAATTGTAATTCTGTCAGAAGAACTACTACCTGAATTTATTATAAATTTCTTCCTATTTTTACTTCACACTATTTTTAAGCAGTACAGTACTGTTTGTCACATGCTTAAATTTTATATAACTAGCATCATGTTATAGGTACTTTTCTGTTCTTGCTTTTTGTACTCAACATTACATTAATGAATTTCATTCATGTTAGCATCAACTCCTCTATGCATTTCACTCATTCCTCATTGTTTTTAAATACTGAGAATTAGGTTCATTCATTTAATACTTAGAATTAGGTTCATTCATTCCTCATAGTATTTAAATTTCTCCAGTACTGAGAATTATGTTTTGAAATGTTTTCTGTTTCTATGAGACCGATTGCATGCAATGACTAGCTCAAATACCTTTCTGAATCATCTACCCAGAACACAGCTGAAAGGCAAAAGGTTGTATACACTCAGGCTCTTTAGTTGTAAAAGATCTATCCCCTTGTGCCCACCCTCAAAACCCTAGCAAGTACTGACCCAGCAATTCCACTTCTAAGAATCTAGCTAAACGCTAGCTCAAGTCGGTAAAGGTATGTATGTATATTCACTGCAGCACTGTTTAGAAGAGTAACAATATCCACTAATGGGGGCCCGGTCAAGGGAATGATGGTACATCCATATTATGAAACATGACACAAACATGGAAATGAATCAGACAGAGCTATGCATACTGTGGGGGTTTTAAAATATGCCCACAAATTCTTTGATATTCCTCCCTTCAAGCTGAAGTCTAATTCCACTTCCCTTGTAGCTTAGAATCTTGCTTTTCACAGAATATGGCAAAAGTAATGGTGCGTGACTTCTGGGGCGAGGTCATAAAAAAGCCAGCTTCTGTCTGTCTCTCCACCATCTGGGAATCTCCAGGAATGCTCACTCTTGGGGAAGCCTTCCACCCTACTGTGAAGATACGCAAGCAGCCTTCTCCTACATCAGGGGAAGAACTGAAGCCGCCAACAGCCAGCCTATAATTATGTTAGTTCACCTCCGAAGGGAGTCCTTCAGCCTCACTCAAGCCTTCATGACTGCAACCTCAAATCTGACCTCAGCTAAGTCGCTACTTAACTCCTAGTGCACAGGAACAGTGAGAGAATAAATAAACCACTAAGTTCGGGGGTTCTGTTATGTAGCATAACCAATAATGTGCTAACATGAAAAGATCAATATTCCGTAGTCCAGTCAAAACTGTCAACTTGTACGTTGGGAATATGCCTATTTTGTATATTCATACCAGCAAACAGTGGTTATATTTAGGGAGTTTGGGGAAGGGGAAGGGAAAGGGAGGGAGGGAACAGAGTCTTTTTTTATTTTATTTTATTTTATTTTATATTTTTGCATTGCTTGAAAGATTAAGTGCATACATTATTAACTTCCAATGAAGATAAAAACCAATAAAGATAAAAAAAATCTCTCACCCTTTGTAAAAGAACAAAATTACCTTAATTTTAGACACATTGCTACCAAGTTCTATTGTGTGGTTTCCTAGTTGACTGATTAAAAGCTGTAAATTGAGGGAGGAGTGAGCTATCAGAGGGAGGCATATTGCCAGTACAAAGACATGACAGTTGAGTCTGTTAGAAAAAGGAGACAGAAGCTAAAATAAACCCTCTGAAGCCACTCAAGCGTAGAAACAAAGACTGCCATGTATCTAGAAGCCTCTGAGGATGTAACTACCTCACAGGACTATAACTATAAAAAACAATATTTATACAGCAGTAACTAGTTTACAAAGTATTCCACATACAGAATTTTATTTTATCCCACAATAAACCTTGAGGTATACAGAAGTATTTTTACTACCATTTTACTGATTTGGAAACAAACCCAGGGAGTGAGTGGAGCCAGGGCACAAGAGACACCCAGAATTCCATTCTAAAAATTCAAACTTGATTATATAATAACACCAGTTATCTGATACCGAAAAGAGAGAGGGTCAGGCTTATAGATGTGGGTCATGACATTGCTACAGCCAGAATGAGTGTTCCCTCCACGACATCCAACTCAGCATGACTGTAGGGTCAGAAGCAACCTTTCCAGAAAGTCTTGGTACAAGACAAACACATGTTCTTCTCAGGGGGCTATGGGAAATGCTGGAGGCAGAAAATCGTTGTTGAAAAAGGAGAAGTGGGAATGCAGAAAATTCTGATTTGTGTCAATTTCTATTCTCCAGTTAACAGCATATGTCTATCTGTCAATCACTTGAGATTCTGAAGAGGTAACCAGGTACATTAGAAAGAAAGGCAGAGCCCTAGCCAGTTTTGCTCAGTGGACAGCATGTCGGCCTGAGGACTGAAGGGTCCTGGGTTCAATTCCAGACAAGGTCATGTACCTTGGTGCAGGCTCAATTCCTGGCCCCGGTCAGGGTGCGTACAGGAGGCAACTGATCCATGTGTTTCTCTCTCTGTCTCTCCCCCTCCCTTGCACTATCTCTAAAAAAGAAAAATCAATGGAAAAATATCCTCGGGTGAGGATTAACAAAAAAAATTTAAAAAAAAAAGCCCAGCTCGTACGGCTCAGTGGTTGAGTGTTGACCCATGAACCAGGAGGTCATGATTTGATTCCAGGTCAGGGCACACACCCGGATTGTAGGCTCAGTCCCCAGTAGGGGGTGTACAGGAGGCAAACGATCAATGATTCTCTCTCATCATTGATGCGTCTATCCCTCTCTCGCTCTCCCTTCCTCTCTCTGAAATCAATAAAAATATATTTTAAAGAAGAAAGGCAGGGTCAACCAGTCCTGTCCTTAAATGGTTACAAAGTCACTTTCTTTCTGTACAACTTCTCATCTCTAAAATAGGGAAAACAATAATTTATTAATTTGGTTATTTTGTGGAATTCAATAACAAGGGTGGAACACCTATTTAATGCTTGGCAACAGCATTATGTTCAGCAGTGGTTACCATAGTTACCACCACTACCATCATTTTACAACAGGGTAAACGTGCAAACAAAGATGGCCTGGGCCTGCTTTCCAGCACAGACCGTTTCCTTCCCCCACACCTTTCCTCACATGTGTTCTCCAATGACATGCCTATTTTTCCTCACTCCACCTCTGAAGGTCACATCCACTCAGACCTAGTTCATGCTAGTTCCTCTAAGACAGTGATGGCGAACCTATGACACGCGAACTCATTTTTTGGTTGATTTTTCTTTGTTAAATGGCATTTAAATATATAAAGTAAATATCAAAAATATAAGTCTTTGGTTTACTACGGTTGCAAATATCAAAAAATTTCTATATGTGACACGGCACCAGAGTTAAGTTAGGGTTTTTCAAAATGCTGACATGCCGAGCTCAAAAGGTTCGCCATCACTGCTCTAAGACTTCCCAAAATGAAAGTAATCTCTCCTTCTTGAGTGTTCACTTATGTTTTTTGCACTTTTATTACCACAGTTAGCATACTGGTCTTTGATAATAGCTGTTTTTATTACCTTTCCGATTTAATTATAAGCACCCTAAGGGCAGTATCTATGTCCAGCTAATTCTCTGCAGCTCCCATAGTACCTGGCACACTCCCCAAACACATTAAGTTCAAAATGAACATTTGCTGGGTGAATATAGCCAAGAAATATCAGAGGCTTACATAGAATTATCACTAAACTTCAATAGGAAGATCAGCAGGGTTTTTGTAGCTTTGAATCTAAGCAACTACAGTAACCTATTAGAACTCTGATTTCTCCACTCCTGACTACTGTACTTGAATCATTAACAGCAATAGTTAACATGTACATAGCACTTATTACGTGTCATGCACTGTTTTAAGTTCTTTACACACATTTACTCATTGCATCCTTACACAATGCTATAAAGTAGTACTAGGAGTAAACTAAGGCACAAAGATGTTTTTTAGATATATTTTTATTGATTTCAGAGAAGAAGGGAGAGGGAGAGAGACATAGAAACATCAATGATAAGAGAGAATCATTAATCAACTGCCTCCTACATGCCCCCCACTGGGGATCAAGCCAGCAACCTGGGCATGTGCCCTTGATAAGAATTGAACCTGGGACCCTTCAATCCACAGGCCCATGCTCTATCCACTGAGCCTAACTGGCTAGGGCTAGGCACAGAGATTTTAAGGTCACATCATAGTTCCTTTCCCTCCAACTGTATAAGAGAAAGAAAGGCCAATGAAAATGCAAATCAGTCAAAATAGGAGACAACAATTTTTAAAAGCTATAATGGCCAAAAAAAAAAAAAAAATTGATTAAGCATTGCAACGCTCTACACAGTTTACCTCAATCAGTCTTCACAAAACCCTGAGGTTTGGAATCAGTTGTATGTTTCACTTTCCATCCTTTCCCTATTCATATTTTAATGGATATTAATGTCTATGCTTTCTCCCCCAAAGTAAAGGAAATTTCTACTATCTATCATCTATAATCAATTTCCATCATTCTCCAGGAATACTTAGTTACCTCCAGCCAATTAGTGTAAAAGTTAAGCAGAATTATCTCCCCAACTGTAGGCCCTGGATTTGCATAGGAACTTACTTTGCCGGAGGGCAACTGCATTGCAACTAATCAGTAGATTGACAGAGCATGTATAATAAGTATTTTTAAAATAAAACAAAACATCTAATCTAATAAAAGAGAAACATGCAAATTGACCGCATCTCTGCTACACACCAAGCCATGCCCACCAGTCAATCAGAGAGACTATATGCAAATTAACCCAACTAAGATGGCGGTCGGCAGCCACGGAGCTGGAACAAGCAGGAGGCTTGGTTGCCCCGGCAATGGAGGAAGCCAAGCTTCCCGCCTGCCCTGGCCAGCTGTGGCCTCTGCTCATGGCAACAAAGTTTCAATTATAGAAGATAAATAAATCCCAGATACCTGCTTCCAGCCAGCCTCCACTGGGAGCTTGGGTGGCTGGGGGCTGTGGCCAGCCTGGTAACAGCCATCAGCCCCTCACCCAGGCTGGCCAGGCACCCCAGC
>NW_005364225.1:3516115-3520113 GCF_000412655.1 Myotis brandtii
CCCTGGTGGTCAGTGCGCTCCCACAGGGGGAGCTCTGCTCAGCCACAAGCCAGGCTGATGGCTGCCAGTACAGCGGTGGTGGTGGGAGCCTCTCCTGCCTCCTCAGCAGCGCTAAGGATGTCTGACTGCAGCTTAGGCCTGCTCCCGCTGCAAGTGGACATCCCCCGAGGGCTCCCGGGCTGCCAGAGGGATGTCTGACTGCCAACTTAGGCCCAATCCTCCCGGGGAGCGGGCCTAAGCCAGCAGGTGGTCATCCCCCGAGGGGTCCCAGACTGCAAGAGGGCACAGGCCGGGATGAGGGACCCCCCCCTCCCGAGGGCACAAATTTTTGTGCACCGGGCCTCTAGTTTTCTAAATAAAACCCTTGAATGGAAAATTACCTAGATCAACTTCTTTACAGTAATTTATCTCCACATAGTGAGGTTGCTATATAAGTTTTAACAATCGCAAGGAAGTTATAAAAATTGTCTTTGGCTTCATAATAGAAAATCCCAGAAAGGTTACAAACAAATAAGGTATGCAAGGATTTTGGTATGCCTTTTGTTGCAGTTGTTTAACAGTGAAAGCGAATTTACTTAGTACAATATGAAGATAACGATTGAATAAGCATGTGGCTTAATGTTAAAAAGGCTGGTTTGATTCCCCACTTACTGTTCAAAATCCATGACTGGCTATAACATTCACAATGTGAAAACTTCTATTTGATTTGGTGACAACCCAACTACTATGGATATAAAAATAACTGATGTAGGTGCTCCGACACAAAACTTTTTATTAACCGAATAGCCAGTTGTGGATAAAGATTTGTGTCTGGGCATCTACATCAGTTATTGGATATTTTACTGTAGTAGGGACGTCACTTTAAATCAAAAGCTAGATATGATTAAGCTTAGTGAGGAAGGCATGTCAAAAGCTGAGACAGGCCAAAAACTAGGCCTCTTGCCCTAGTTAGCCTAATTGTGAACGCAAAGGCAAAGTTCTTTAAGGAAATTAAAGTGCTACTCCAGTGAGCACACACATGATAAGAAACTGAAATAGACTACTGCTGATATGGACACAGTTTTAGTGGTCTGGACCGAGGATCAAACCAGACAGAAGCCTAATCTAGAGCAACATCCTTAGGCCAAAGCCTAATCTAGTGCAACACCCTAACTCTCTTCAGTTCTACGAAGGCAGAGAGAGGTGAGGAAGCTGCAGAGGAAAAGTTGGAAGCTAGAAGTTGGTTCATGAGGTTTAAGGAAAGAAGCCATCTCCAAAACCAAAGTGCAAGGTGAAGCAGCAACTGCTGATGGAGAAGCTGCAGCAAGTTATCCTCAAGATCTAGTGAAGATAATGAATGAAGGCGGCTACACTAAACAACAGCAGTTCAGTGCAGGTGGAACAGTCATCAAGGACTTTCATGCCTAGCTTCAGAGCCTCAAAGGACAGGCTGACCTCTCTACTCTGTCTGTGCTCTATAAACGGAACAGAGCCTGGGTAACAGCCCATCTGGGCACAACATGGTTTACTGAAAATTTTAGCGCCCCCCCGCCTGTCCCCACGCCCCGTGGAGACCTACTGCTCAGAAAAAAAGATTCCTTTCAAAATATTACTGTTCATTGACAAAGCACATGGTTAGCCCAGAGCTCCGATGGAGATGCACAATGAGATCCATGTTGTTTTCATGCCTGCTAACACAGCATCCATTCTGCAGCCCCTGGATCAAGGAGTAATTTTGACTTTCAGGTTTTATTACTTAAGAAATATACCCCATCAGGCTATCGCTGCCATAGATAATGATTCCTCTGATGGATCTGGGCAAAGTGAATTGAAAACCTTCTGAAAGGATTCACCATTCTCGACGTCATTAGGAACTGTGAATGGAAACTGTCACGATTGAGTCACTTATCATGGGAACTAAAATGGAGCCAGGAGGTCATGCAGAGGTTGCCTTATGCTCATCCCACCCATGAACTTTTGAACCAGGTATGAGATCATATCCTGAACATTACTTCCTTTTCACCATGGCAACGAGATCATCTAAAGTCTCCATCCTGTAAGGAGCCAATCCAATCTCTGTATCTTTCATTTGCATAGAGCAGTGGTCGGCAAACTCATTAGTCAACAGAGCCAAATATCAACAGTACAACGATTGAAATTTCTTTTGAGAGCCAGATTTTTTAAACTTAAACCATATAGGTTGGTACATTGTTATTAACTTAATTAGGGTACTCCTAAGGCTTAAGAAGAGCCACACTCAAGGGGCCAAAGAGCCGCAGTTTGCCAACCACTGGCATAGGGGACCTAAATGAGGTTTGAATTCTTGGACTTTCACACTTACATAGAGCAGTGATTTTTCAACCACTGTGCTGCAAGAATTTTTAAAACATGCCATACTGTTAGGGGCAGAAACAGAATATCAGAAACTAATTATAAGAAGTATTAATCATGCTCTGTTAACCATGATGGTTCTGTTCTGATTAGAAAGCACATTTTCACTTGGCTGGGAGTTGTACGCCCTGGGACATGGGAGCTAACATCAGAACGCAGTCCATCCTCCTGTCCTGAGAACTGCCTATCATTATAGAAAGATTTACAAACTCATGGCTGAGACAATCAAGCCCTAGAGGCACCTGGCCTTTACCCCAGCCCCTATTACCTATAATCTGGTCCCGGGGTGCCTGTCCTCCGTGACGCACCCCCTCCCCCCAAGCCCACATGACTTGTAACCTGTAATGATTATCCCATGCCCACTTCCCCACGCCTGTAATTCCTACTTTCCCACGTAATCTTTATCCTTTTACCCAATATAAGCAGCTGGCTTATGGTGGGGTGCAGAGCAGATTTTCGTGGATGACCTGCTGCTCTCCCATATGCCGGCATCATTGGAATAAACGCTCATATATGATTCAACCCTGTCTCTGCTTAATTGGCTGAAGTAGTGACAGGCAGCCCAGACCCCTTGGTTGTCCGGTTACAATATCTGACTATTTAGTCAGGGCACTGACATATTTTCCCTTAAGACTTAAAAAAAAGAAAAGAAAAAGAAAAGAAAAGAAAAGAGCTAACACAGTAATTGCCTGGTATAAATGAATCAAAATTATACCTATTTTTTGTCAAATAGGCAAAAAATATATGTTTTGGTGTCCCACAGAATTTTAGTTCATGTATGTCATGAGATGAAAAGGTTGAAAATCACTGCCACAGAGGAACATACTGGAACTTGCTCACCTTAGGACCTCACTACCTGAACCAAACCAGTCCTTTTTAACCAGTCATCACGTTAGACAGCCAACAGGAAAAGTTTTCTTTATTACAAAATGTGTGGTTTTGCCTTTAGAAACCCCGCCTTTCTTTATTCTCATTGGAGTGCAAATTGAGTTGTTACCTGAATATGCATCTCCCAGATTAGAATTCTATAAGATCCCAAAAGGACTTGGCATTGCTACAATCTCAGCATAAAACTTTAACGGATGAGGATTTGCTTCCGATAATGGAGAAAATAAAATAGAATTGGCATTGCTAAGAGAGTCACTTAATACGGAGCTGGGAGTCCCGGAGGAAGTGAGGCCTAGATTCTCAGAGCTGCTACTAAGATGCTAACCTGTTGCTAAACTCTGCTCAAGGCTGAGCCATAAACATCCTGGAACAACTGCCTTGTGGGCATACAGGGACTTTTCTTCCTCCTTGTAGTTTTCACCTCCCTCGTTTGCATACTGGAACTAACCAATCCCCGCTAACCTGGCCAGCACCCTTCATTTGCATGAAGAACCTAAACGGCACTGCGCTTGTGATGTTATAAACCCTGCCTTTGTTCTCTTTGGAGTTCAATTTGGGTTGCCACCTAAATCTGCGCCTCCTGGATTGCAACCCTTTTTGCTCAAATAAATGTTTTTTTCCCTTCAGTATGGCCTACACCTATTTTATTTGTTGGTTAATACTTCTTTTTTTTTTTTAATATAGTTTATTGATTTTTTTACAGAGAGGAAGGGAGAGGGACAGAGAGTTAGAAACATCAA
>NW_005364225.1:3520247-3525253 GCF_000412655.1 Myotis brandtii
CAGTGAGCCAAACCGGTTAGGGCTGGTTAACACTTCTTATGGGTGAGCAAAGAAAGTGGTTTCTTTAGAGGGAATCTCCTCCTGGTGAAGAGGCTGTGAAGATTGTTGAAATGACAACAAACGACTTAGAATATTACATAAATTTATTTGACAGAGTAATGGCAGGGTTTGAGAGGATTGACTCCAATGTTGAAAGAAATTCTACTGTCAAACAACAACTCATGCTACAGAGAAATCATTTGTGAAAGGAAGAGTCCACCGACGTGGCACATCTCATTGTTGTCTTATTTTAAGAAATTACCACAGCTACCCCAACCTTCAGCAACCACCATGCCGATCAGCCAGTAGCCATCAACACTGACGCAAGGCCCTCCACCAGAAAAAGATTACGATTTGCTGAAGGCTCAGATGATGGTTAGCATTTTTTAAGCAATAAAGTATTTTTAAATTAAGTTATGTAGTTTTTTTTTAGACAACGCTATTGCATACGTACTGACTATAGTCAGTGTGAGTTCATGTGACTCGCAGTGGTCTGGAACTGAACCCACAATATCTTCAAGGTATGCCTGTATATGTTGATGAAAAATAATTTAAAAAGCACTGACTGCATATTTGCATATGTTAAGAAGTTACTGGGACTGAGGTCACCAAATGGTGATGAAACAGGAATTTTAGGGGAATATAGGCAGGCTTAGGGAATTTTTAGAATTGGGGTCCATGGAAAAACACAGGGTTACAGACTGGGAGAAGGTACATCTCCATAACACAAGGAAGCCAGGTGCAGGGAGCAGCCACAGTTGCATTCACATAAGACAAGGGAGCTGGAAGCAGGTACATCATAACACAAGGAAGCCAGGAGCAGGGAGCAGCCACAGCTGCATTCACATAAGACAAGGGAGCTGGAAGTAGCCAAAAGATCTATATTTACAAAATAAAGAAGGAAGAAAGCCAGAAAGAAAAAAAACAATGAGGGAGGAGGGCCTCACATGTCCCATGTGGTGTTTGACCTTTGAGCCCAGGAGTTACTATAGTAACCAGTCTAAGGGAATAGTGACCAATCAGCAGGGATATCAAGGCACCAGGATCTGCAGCCTTTATAAGCCACAGGGAAAAGGAACTCAGTGGGACCCTTTTCCCTCTCCCCATGTGGGAATCTGTACTTATTCTTCAATAAATCTCCACCTTTGTTATACCATCTTCTGTCCGTGGATTCATTCTTCGATTCCAGCGGACAAAGAATCCGTGTTTCAGTCCAAAAATTCCTTTTAAGTGACCAAGGACATTCCTGACTTTGTTCCCTCATAAGATCAACAAGACACCACTGAGAGAATCCTAGAACACAGGGGTAAGAGGGTGGTGTGTGTCTGAAATACTCCCTGCATCAGAGACCAAGACAGACTACATAAGAGTAGGAAGTTGCTCTCCTCCAGGATGGCACAGAACCAGGCTGAGAAGTCTCTCCTGTGCCTAAAGTTCACTCAGGGTGAAAAGAGAGCCCAGGGTGGACATCCAGCTCCCCCAGCATTGTACAAAGGACATTCCTGACTTTGTTCCCTCATAAGATCAACTAACGAGTATTCATGGACAAGACACCCCTGAGAGAATCCTAGAACACAGGGCTAAGAGGGTGGTGTGTGTCTGAAATACTCCCTGCACCAGAGACAGCCTACATTACATTAAGAGTAGGAAGCTGCTCTCCTCCAGGATGGCACAGAACCAGGCTGAGAGGTCTCTCCTGTGCCTAAAGTTCACTCAGGGTAAAAGGAGAGCCCAGGGTGGACATCCAGCTCCCCCAGCATTGTGGGTTGCATCTTGGGAGCCTCCACTCCTCTCTCACCCCATGGGGATTTCACAGGAGTCTGTGAGACTCCACCACTGGAAATCTGATTGTGGAGGGGAAGGGGAGAGGGGCTTGCAATGACTAGCACTTGGATCTTGGCAGACGGAGTTCCTAACTGCAGTGCACAAGTGGTAATCCAAACCAGCAGCTCTGTTCATCTGCAGAACCAAGTCAGTGGTACACTGTGACTAGGGAACTGGGCAGGGTGCATGTCTGCCTGACTCAGGTCTTAAAATGAAGAGATTTACCAGTCCCAGAGCCTGATCTGCCTTTGCCAAGGCAGGGGAGCTGAGTCATAGCCCTGTCCCCTGCTGAGTGAAGTTCCCAGGCCTGCCCAACAAGAAAGGTTGACAAGAAACACTTAGAAGCTGCAGAGCCCAGCAATGCTAGAGCCGAATCCAAAAGGCAAAGCTGATAGTCTGCAGACCAAAGCCAGCGGCCCTATTTGGCCAGGAGGTTGCCTTGAGTCAAGACCACAAACAGGAGTCTTACTTGCCTTGGAGTTGGTTCTCCCACTGCGACTGGACATGGAAACTAATGCACAGCCCTGCCCACAGCTGAATATGGCCTTCGGCCCACTCAACCAGGGAACCTACACAGAGCACACAGGGAGCTGTGTATTCCATCCCACGGCCACACTTACAGTGACATTTGAACAAAGAGCACAGCCGGTGGATTTCACTGTCTGCAAGCAAAACTGGTGGCCCTTTCTGGTCAGGGAATTCAGTGAACATGTAACAGTGAATAAAAACTTTATACTACGCTGCCCAACCATAAAATGGAATTAGAATAAAATGTTAAATAAATGTTAAGCTGATAAAAGGAACTCACATATTGACAGTTTCTTTATAAGCATATTGCAGGTATCAGCAGTTCGTTCCTGCTTGTACACACGGCTCTGGTTGATGCAGATCACCCAACTGCAGAATCTGGCTAGCAATGACCAGTTCCAGTATGCTGACACTAACAATCCTTATCAGGGCCAGCAAGGACAGTGCCTGCTCGTTCACAGCCCCTCCTCCTGATTTTTTTGTTCTGCTCTTCCTCTCCCTCCCTATAAAAACCACTGCTTGCACCGAGATGCTAAGATGAGCTTTGGACAATAGTCCCCCATCTTCTTGAGGTGCTGGCACTCGAATAAACCTTTTTCACCAGCATCTGTCTCATGAGTTTTGTTTTCATGGTGATAGGCAGTCAAAGCTTGGTTCTGTTACAAATAGTACTGCCTGATTTGGGTCCCCAAACAACAAGCTGTGCAGGCCCTGGGGCCCATCCTGCTGCCCCACCAGGGCAGAGAAGCTAATTCCTAGCCCCACCTACTGCTAAGTATAGTACCCAGTCCCAACCACCAAGAAACCCTGGCCAAAGAACCCAACCAACCATAGAGCCCCTCCTCCAGCCTCACTTAGCAGGGAACTGAGTCAGCAATACTAACCAACTGTTGCCAGTCAGCAGTACCCTTCTTCCATTGACTTCAAAGGCCAGACAATGACCTCACCCAAAACAGACCCTGAGAGCAAGCGCCACCTGCCCAAAGGTGTTACCAGAAGACATGTTCAGAAACCCAAACTCAGTTGATCGATGAAGAACTTTCTCTGCCAAAGCAAGTCTATAAAGTCTGAAAGAGGAGACTGCTTATTCAGATGTGCAGATACCAAAAGAAGGAATCACAGGTCACCAAAAAGCCTGTAACAATGACCCCACCAAAGGAAACAAATACAGCGCTAACATTTGTTCATTCGAATAAATGACTCTAAAGAAAAAGAGATCTACAAACTGTCAAATAATTCAGAATAATCCTCCAAAACTTTAGTAAAAACAATAAGAACACACACAGAGACAACTAAATGAAACCAGGAAAATAATGCATGAACAAAAAGAAAAGCTTAACAAAGAAATATAAACCATCAAAAACAATATACACAAACCCTACAGCTGAAAAATACAGTGACGCGAGTGAAGAATTCAATATATAACTTCAAAATCAGATGAGCATGCAGAAGAATCAGTGACCTAGAAGACAGAACATTTGAAATTATCCAGTCAGAGGAGTAAAATGAAAAAAAAAAAAAATAAAACACGAAAAAGAGTGAAGAAAACCTACAGGACTCACGGAACACAATCAAAAGAAACAATATCCATATTCTAGGAATTCAAGAAAAAACAACAACCAAGTATATTTAAAGCAACAAGGGCTGAAAACATCCCAATCCTGGAGGGAGAAATGGATATCTAGATTCACAAGACCCAAAGGACCCAAAATAGTTTAAACTCAAATGGGGTTACACCAAGACACATGACAGTCAAGTGTTGTTTAATGATGGGAATACATTCTGAGAAATGTGTCATCGGGCAATTAATTGTGTGAACATTACAGGGCTATTTACTTACACAGACCTAGAAGTGATAGCCGACTATTCACCTAGACTATATGGTATAGCTTACTGCTCCTAGGCTACAAGCCTGTTCAGCATGTTACTGTATAAAACATGAGATTAAATCAAGAGCAAATGATGTGACCAAGAGACTTGGTAAACATGAAATATATAAGGCTGCTGCCAGCTATTGGCACACATTTTTAAAAATCTTTGTTGTTGAGATTATTACAGATGTCCTTCTTTTTTCCCCCTATAGCCCCCCTCCACCCAGTTTCCATCCCGCCCCAGGCCTTCGCCTCTCTATTGTCTGTGTCCATAGGTAATGCATATAAGCATATAAGATCTTTGTTTAATCTCTTCCCATCCCCCACCCCTCTTCCCTCTGAGAATTGTCAGTCTATTCCATTTCCATGCCTGTGATTCTATTTTATTCATTAGTTTATTCTGCTCATTAGATTTCTTATTTGTTTATGTTGAATTTTAGATTCAGTTGTTGATCGGTATGTATTTGTTGCCATTTTGTTGCTCATATTTTTTATCTTTTTCTTTTTCTTCTTCTTCTTCTTAAAGAATACCCTTCAACATTTCATATAGTACTAATTTGGTAGTGATGAATTCTTTTAGCTTTTTGTTGTCTGTGAAGCTCTTTAGCTGACCTTCAATTCTAAATGATAGCTTTGCTGGGTAGAGTAATCTTGGTTGTAGGTTCTTGCTATTCATCACTTTGAATATTTCTTGCCACTCCCTTCTGGCCTGCATAGTTTCTGTTGAGAAATCAGCTGACAGTC
>NW_005364225.1:3526693-3540006 GCF_000412655.1 Myotis brandtii
ATCATTAATTCTTCAAATAGGTTTTCAATATCTTGCTTTCTCTCTTCTTCTGGCACCCCCATTATGCAAATGTTTATACATTCGAAGTTGTCCTAGAGGTTCCTTAAACTATCTTCATTTTTGGATTCTTTTTTCTTTTTGCTCTTCTGGTTGTTTTGTGCTTCCTCATATTTCAAATGGTTGATTCTCAGAATCCTGTACTCTACTGTTAAAGCCTTGTATTTATTCTTTATTTCTGTCAGTGTATGCTTACTTTCTGACTGGTCCTTTTCTATTTTTTTTGGAGGTTTCTAGAAGATTCTTGAGTAACCTTATAACCATGGTTTTGAACTCTATATCCAGTAGTTTGCTTTCTTCCATTTCTTTCATTTGTGACATGTTTCTTTGTCTCCACATTTTGGCTGCTTCCCTGTGTTTGTTTCTATGTATTAGGGAGAGCTGTTATGTCTCCTAGAGTTAGTAGGGTGGCCTTGTATAGTAAGTGTCCTATAAGGCCCAGTGGCTTAGCCTCCCCAGTCACCTGAGCTGGGCACTCTAGGTGCACCTTTTTGTGGGCTGTGAACAGAGTGTTATTGTAGTTGAGACTTGATTGCTTTTGGTGTCACTGGGAGGAATGGACTTCCAGGCCAATTTGCTGTGAGGACCAGCTGTGACTACAGTGGGAGAGTTGCTGTGCAAGAGACACCCCTATGGAGCAGGACATGCTTCAGTGGGGCTTTGATGCTCATTGAGTCTGCCCCTTAAGTGTTGCTTATGGATGTGTAGAGTTGTAATCTGGTATGGTCTGACATTGATCACTGGGTACAATGGCTCTTGGGTCTCTAGGGAGGTGCAAAGTCAGTTACTGCCTGGGGCTACCCAGCAGGAGCTATAGAGAGATCTTCAGATTGCTCCTATTTGTATCAGGTTTGGAAGTGCCCAGATGAAGCCCAGCTATGAAGCAAGGCAGGCTGGTGCTGGTGCCGGATCTTGGGCCTTTTATTGATAGGTTTGGGGCTCCCTGCCCCAACTGCAGCTTGTTGAGGGATTTTAGCCTGAGTAAGGACAGACCATTCCTTTGCTGAGTAAGCAAAAGCCACTGCACACAGCCTGGGTGGGGTTGTGAACTGGACGAGGCAGGGTCTCAGAAAAATCACCAGGGAGGAGCAAACAGAAATGACTGCCAGTCAGCCAGCATAGGAACAGTGATCCCTGTGAGCACCTCCGTCTGGGAGAAAGCCACCCCCGAGTTTCTGCCCCAATGCCTGACAATCCAGTTCCTTCTCATATGTGTCTGTGATCCCCAGAGCCTCACCCTGATGCTGGAACTCAGAGGAAGTGTGACATTGTAAGTTCAGTTCGTGGTGCCGGCTTTTTAAGAGAAACAGCTGGGTCTCCAGCAGCCTCTGTGTCACTGAGCCCCAATCCACACTGGTTTTTACAGACCAGTAGTTTTTACTGCCCATAGCAACTTCTTTTCCCAGCTCTGGGACCCTGGACTGGGGGTCTGGTGTGGGGCTGGGACCCCTTGTTCCTCCAGGCGCCTCCACAGAGACAATCTCCCTCCTGATTAATAAAGTGGCACATGCTGGTGCTGGACCAGTCTGCTCTGCACCTCTGCACCTCCTACCAGTCTCAGTGTGCTTTCTTCTTTACTTCTCTAGTTGTAGGACTTCCATTCAGCCAGCTTTCCAGTGGTCCTGGATGATGGTTGTTCTGTATTTTAGTTGTAATTTTGATGTGGTTGTGGGAGGCGGCGAGTACAGGCGTTTACCTATGCCACCATCTTCCTCTCTGCTGGCACACTTTTTACAACAAACTTTTTTTTTATAAGTAGAAAGGGTACACTCTAAAATAGTGATAAGTAGAATACAGTAAATAAACTAGAAAGTTTATTATTATCAAGTATTATGTACTGTACATAATTCTATCTTCTATATTCTTATACAGCTGGCAGTGCAGTGGGTTTGTTTATATAGCAGCATCACCACAAACATGTGAATAATGTGCTGTGCTATGATGTTATGACAGCTATGACATCACTTGGCAATAGGATTTTTTCAGCTCCATGTTAATCCTACTGTGGTCTGCTGTTGACTGAAATGTCATCATGTGGTGTATAACTGTCTAAGTTTTCAAAAGTCAAAAACAAAGGAAGAATTTTGAAAGCAGTAAGAGAAAGGAGAAAAATTACATACAGGGGAATCCCTCCTCATAAGACTATCAGAGGATTTCTCAACAGGAACGTTTCAAGCAAGGAGACAATGGGATATTATATTCCAAATATTGGGGCAAAACAAAACCTGCCAACCATGAATTCTATTCCTGGCAAAGCTGTCCTTTAGAGAGACAGGCTTTCCCAAACAGGAACTGAAGGAGCTCGTCACCATTAGACTTGCCTTATAAGAAATGCTAAAGGAAGTTATTTGAGTAAAAGAATGCTAATGAACATCATAAAAACATAAGAAGGTAATATAAAACTCACTGGCAATGGTAAATATATAGTCAAAGTAAGATTCTGTAATATGGTACTGGTAGTGCACAATTCACTTTGAACTCTAGTTTAAAAGTTAAAAAACAAGATGTAGTAAAAATACCCGCCCCCCATAAAAAACAAAACAAAACAAAAACAACCCAAGCTACAATAATCTGTTTTTAATTACACAAAATAAAAATATGTTAACTGTAACATGAAGAGACTAAAATGTGAGAGGGAATAGAAAAGTGTAAAGTTTAGAATTCTTTTGGAGTTAAGTTGTTATCAGTTGCAAATAGGGTGTTATAATGTTAAGTCTCATGGTAACCACAAGGTACCAAAAGACATCACACACACACACACACACACAGCAGGATGCAAAACAAGGAACAATGGGTATACAAAACAACTAGAAAAATATTAATAAAATGGCAATAGTAAGTCCTTACTTGTTAATAATCATTTTAAATGTAAATAGATAAAATTCTCCAATCAAATTCTCTATTCAGTAGAATGGCTGAATAGGTATAAAAACAAGATCCAATGATATGCTGCCCACAAGAGACTCACTTTAGCCTCAAAGACACACAAACCTGAGAATGAAGGAATGGGAAAATACATTTCAAGCAAATGGTATCCAAAAACCTCCAGGGGTAGCCAAATTTACATCAGACAAAACTGATTTTAAACTAAAAATGATAAAAAGAGACAAAGGGCATCATAAAATAATAAAGGGTACAATTCATCAATAAATTATAATTGTAAATATTTATGCACTCAACTTTGGAGCATCCAATACATATAAAGCAACAATTAACAGAAATAAAAAAAAATAAAGAAATAAACAGCAATACAATTTTGTTGGGAACTTTAATATCCCCTGCTCTCAACCATGGATCGATCATCCTGACAGAGAGGATCATTAAGGAAACAGCAGATTTAAACACAATAAGCCAAGTAGACATAACAGACATATAGAACACTCTAACATAAAGAACATCCTTGTAATACTTTCAACAATAAGGATTTAAGGAAAAAAGAGAACATCCTATCAGCAACAGCAAATACAACTTCTCAGATGTACACGGAACATTTTCTAGATTAGACCATATGTTAGGCCACAAAACAAGTCTTCGCAAATTCCAGAGGACTGACATCATACCAACTATCTTCTCTGAAATGAGAAATCAATAACTGCAGTAAAACTCAAATATTCATGGCGCTGACACACACAGAATACATAGAAATTAAACAACTGCTCACCTTAGCATGCCATGGATCAAACAACAAACTGAAGGGGAAATGTGAAAGTATCTAAGTCAAATGAAAATGGAAGCAACATACCCACATGTATGGGATGCAGCAAAAGAGGCACAAGGATGGAAGTTCATAGCAATAAATGCCTTCATTAAGACACAAGATCTCAAATAAACAACTTAACTCTACACCTTCAGTGACTACGAAAAGAAGAACTCTGAGTCCCACATGAGCAGAGGACAGCAATAATAAAGACCGGAGCAGAAATAATTGAAACAGAGGACAGGAAAACAATAGAAAAGATGAACAAAACTAAGAGTTGGTTCTTTGCAAGGATAAACAAATTTGACAACTTTTAAATAGACTAATAAAAGAGAGAGAGAGGGAACCCAAATCAACCAATTATAAATGAAAAAGAAGACATTATAGCTGACACCATAGAAATAATAAGGATCATAAGAGACTAGAAACAGAAATAAATCAACAAATTGAGAAACACTGCTGTAAGGTTTCTTCCAGTGCTAAGGTTTTAATAATCTTTAAATTAACATGGAATGCTACAACTACTAGATGACAGTTTCTAAGATTTATCCCACAAGAAACCCCTTTAATATCTGAATCATGCAGGAAGTTTAAACCACCTAATTTTAGCATTTCAATGCTCCCCCAACCCAATCTTTCTCAAAGACAAGGAAGCATATAAAGTGAGATTCTCTTCTCACCCTACTTTTATCTAACCTCCACTTCTCTGTCCTTACTCTTTTTGTCTTTCCTGAGGCTTTCCCACTTCAGATGTAGATCAATCCACTCTCTCCCTCCAGCCTGCTGTGAGCGCTCAGCTGTTCTCATTTTTAACTTCTCCCTCTTATTCCCCCAATACTAATCTCCCAGATATAGGGTGGCCAGGTGTCTAGTTTTAACTGGGACAATAAAACATTTGAGTTCAAACTTTAATACACAGCCACACCCAATTCCCCATGCGAAATCTCTCTTTATCTCCACGGCTACCATCTTGGCCCACCGTCCATTTGGACTGATGTATTTAAAACCTTCAATGGCTTCCCACTGCATTTCTATCAAACCCAAACTCCCTGAAGGACTTCAGCCATCCCCACCACCCCTCTCTCCATGTGACCTTCATTACCACTATATGTCCGTGCAGAGCACACTTGTTCCCACCTTGCCCAAACGTCACAAGGCCCAAACCACCCAGGCATCGCCTCAACAGGAAGACTGACCACAGCACCGGCCCGCGAGCCAGGTCCTCTCGGATCTGAATGCCCTGTTCACCCACTTCCACAGCTCCCCCCACCCCACCCCGGGCATGAAGGCCTGGCTGGAGGGGCTTTATCTGAACAGATAAAAAGAAAACAGTGTTGTCTAGGGGCACAGTACAGGCATGTCTCCGAGATACTGGGGGTTCAGGTTCAGACCACAATACAGCGAGTCATCATCTTTTTGCTGGTGGAGGGTCTTGCCTTCAATTTGTAAAATAAAGTGACACCTGTGAAGCACAATAAATGAAGCGCAATAAAACAAGGTACGCCTGTCTATGCAAAGGCCCTGCAGCAGAGAGCTCAACAAGAGGCGATCCAAAAAAGGGGCGCTGTGGCCGAAGAACAAAGAAGGGCACATTTGATTTTTATTTGTGCCAAATGCTATTTTAAAGCCAAGTGCTTCACATGCATCTCATCTATCCTCTAAGATAGCTACAGCTCTCATCAGCTCAATTTTACAACGGGAACTGAGGCACGGTGAGGCTGAGGAACTTGCCCCAGGTCACTTAACAGCAATGCCTTTAGTCTTCCCTTTGCATCTTCCCCCAAACTCAACAAAGTACATACACTGGAGGGAAGCTACTATACTAGAGCTAGTGAATCAAATTCATTGTGGAGTTTCTTAGTGAACAGTCGGGTGATACACTAAAACTGTCACTTTTCAGCTAGTTGTTTTCATGTCCTAAGATGTAACCATGATGAAAATGTTTTGTAAGAGTAGGTTAGTTCTCATGTTAAGAAACTGTGCCTATGTAATCAAGTTTGAGCTTAAAAAACAACTAAAAATAGCTGGTAGAAGTAATTTGAATAATGATTAAAAAATGCTATGCTGTAGTTTCCAAAATTTCTATATTTATACTCAGAAAATAAATGAATAAAGACACAGACAAGCTAACAAAATGATAAGCTAATAAGTGACAAACAACCTAATTAAAAAACGAGCAAAGGACCTGAATGGACATTTCTCAAAAGACGACATACAAATGACCATGCAAAGATGCTCAACATCTTTCTTTAGTCATCAAAGAAATGCAACTCAAAACCACAATGAGATACATTTTCACACCCACTAGGATGGCTGGGATAAAAGAGTTACATAATAAAAAGTGCTGCTGAGGATGTGGAGAAATCAGGATGCTCAGACACTGCTTGCAGGAATGAAAAACTGCAACCAACAGTCTGCAACAGTTCATTAAGCACAGAGTTACTATATGAGCCAGCAATTCCACTTATATACCCAAGAAAGCTAAATACATACATCCAAATAAATGTTTATAGCAGCATTATTTATAACTGGCCAAGAGGTGGAGCCAACCCAAATGTCCTTCAATGATGAGTAGATAACCAAAATCGTAGTATATACACACGATGGAATATTATTCAGCCATAAAAGAGAATGAATGAAGTACTGATGCAAGCTACAACTTGGATGAACATTGAAAACGTTATATTAAGTGAAAGAAGCCAGTCACAAAAGACTATATACTACATGACTCCATTCATATGAAAGTCCAGAACAAGGGAAGATACAGGGACAGAAAGTAGATTAGTACTGCTCAGGGCTGAGGGTGGAAGTGGGGTAGGGAACAAGGGGATGGTAGCTAAAGGGCACTGGGTTTCTTTTGGGGGTAATGACAATGTCCTAAAATTGACAGTGGTTGCACATATCTGTGACTATACTAAAAACCACTGAATTGTGCAGCTGAAAGGAGTGAATTGTATGGTATGTGAATTATATCCAATAAAGCTGTTTAAAAAAACGAAGAAACAAACAAAAAACCACCCAAAATCAGTATGAAAATATTCCCAAATTTACTCATAGTTAAAGGAATGCAGCTGAAAGGAGTGAATTGTACGGTATGTGCATTATATCCAATAAAGCTGTTAAAAAAAACGAAGAAACAAACAAACAAAAAACCACCCAAAATCAGTATGAAAATATTCCCAAATTTACTCATAGTTAAAGGAATGTAAGTCTAAATGATGAGACTTTATTAATCACATCTCAGCTAGTGGGAGTAAACTGGTGTAACCTTCCTGGAAGAAAATGAAGCAACATATCACCAATTAAAATACACACACCACTCACTCAGCAATTCCGCTACTAGAAAAGAGCATACCAAGATTGGCCAGGAAGGATGCTCACTGTAACACTGTTTGAAACAGCACACTGCAGAGAACCTAAATGTCCATCAATAGGGAACTGGGTGAACGAGTTATGCTGCATCGCATTGGGGAATACTATGCAGCCATGAGGAAGGATGAGGTGTGAGACCAACTAGGCAGAGAACAGTGCTTAGCATGTATGGTAATAAAAAGCATTCATACTATACACAGATTACACTTAAATTATTTTTTGGAAGGAAGCATGTGAACCTGGTAACCATTTCTGTCTTGAGACACTATACGAATGGTTGTCCCACCAGGTGAGATGAGAAACACAACAGCAGCTCTTTGGGCGGAAAGGAGTATGGCTTTTGACTGTTAAATATATTTGGGAAAAGGATTGCTGGGCTCCATGGGGAAAGTAAGACTAGTATTATATACATAATGTTTAGACTTTTAGAAATCATGTACATGTCTTAGTTTTATTCTACAATAAATTTTTTAAAATATATTTTATTGATTTTTTACAGAGAGGAAGGGAGAGGGATAGAGAGTTAGAAACACTGATGAGAGAAACATCAATCAGCTGCCTCCTGCACACTCCCTACTGGGGATGTGCCCGCAACCAAGGTACATGCCCTTGACCAGAATCGAACCTGGGACCCTTCAGTCCGCAGACCGATGCTCTATCCACTGAGCCAAACCGGCTAGGGCTCTACAATAAATTTTAAGCAACACTACACATTAGAAAAGACACAGACAAGCAAAAAGAGGAGAAGCCAAAAAGTTAACGTCTACTACCAACTACTGCTTAACTCTAACCAGTACATCATACAGTCTCTTCTTAAGAACTTTACACACGTGGGAAAGTTACTCGAGGAATCTTTATGTATTACTCAACACGAAGGGTAAGTCTGAATTTCAGTCTGCGAAAAGTCATGAGAGGGCAGAGCTAGCCTGCCAGCTTTCTCTGAAAAAGAGTCTAATAGAAAAGATACAAAAGGAAGTGAGTGCCATGCATTCAATCCCAGCTGGGCCATTCTCCTACTCGAACTAGAATGCAGATTCAACAAGGACCTACTGTGCAGCCGGTGTGTGCCGGACCCGTCACAGGCTTTATCGAAAGACCAAAGGAGGCAGGAGCCAGGTGGTGGGCTTTTCTGTCCCAGGCCCACTTTTTGGGAGGGCAGTGAGGGGTGGCTGTTTCATCACCTATACCATCTTTTGTTTTTCCTGCTTTTGAAAAAAAAATATTTTAAGAATGGCTCAAGCTTTTATTTTTCTCTTATTTCTGTTGCTGCTTAGTCTTTTTTCAGCATTTCTGGGAATTTTGCATGTTTTCTCAGTTCATGTACTCCCCCCACTGGGTGTTTATCTTTCTGAACCCTAGTGCTCGCTTTGGCAGCACATATACTCTCTCTCCTAACCCTGGTTCATCAGACCTCCTCCCCCTGCCCGCCCCCACAAACCCAAGCCAACATGCACAATTTCCTGGGTTTTCCCAGAACTCATTCAATAGGCTGGTTACTCAGCCCCACCTCTCTAATCCTTAAAACGTTAAATGTTCTCCTTTACAGTCCTCACCATACTAAGCACAGCAGCAGGTCTTGGCCTGAACTGGAAGCATTTCGTCGGGCCCTTAACGTCAACGTCAGGACAGAGGCACGCTTCAGGGAAACACACCAGGACCGGTCCATTTCATTATCACACCTGCTGCCCCAGGGATGTGGGGAGTATGCAGGTGCACAGTGGCTTAGAATCACACATCACATTTTAAAGTTTTCAGAGCTACCCCCTCCCCCCAGGAAAGAAAGAAAAGAAAGAAAAGGAAGGAAGGGAGGGAGGGAGGGAGGGAGGGAGGAAGGAAGGAAGGGAGGGAGATGTTGGTTTTTCAACTAGACCATTGGAAAAGAAAGAAAGAAAGAAAGAAAGAAAGAAAGAAAGAAAGAAAGAAAGAAAAGACCCAGAGAAGTCAATGAAGTTGCCAGAATCTACATTTCCTGCTTTCTCTTCTGGAGCCTCTCCTACTATTTCAAAATAAAAAATCTTCTACCTTAAATACTGATTCTGTTTCCTAACTTCCTAGATGTAATAACGTAACTGCAGTACAGACGCACCGCTGTGTGCCTGCCGCAGTGACCTGCCTGCCTCTGCTCCCTGGTCATTCTCTACCACATTCATATATAGATATATTTATTCATTTTATCCTGTTTATTATTATTATTTTTTAATCACGATCCCAAACCATCTTCCTTTGTTGCTGCTCTCCTTATAGTCTGGATCTCCCCACCTGGATATAAACTTCAAGTGAGCAGGGATTTATCCGTCTTATTTTTTTTTATTTTTTTATTAAATCTTTATTGTTCAGATTACATTTGTTCCTCTTTTTTCCCCCCCATAACTCCTCTCCTCCCAGTTCCCACCCCACCCTCCGCCCTCACTCCCCACCCACTGTCCTCACCCATAGGTGCACGATTTTTGTCCAGTCTCTTCCCGCATCTCCCATTCCCCTTTCCCCCGCAAGAATAGGCAGTCCATTCCCTTTCTATGTCCCTGATTCATTATAATCACCAGTTCATTCTGTACATCAGATTATTTATTAACTTGATTCTTAGATTCACTTGTTGATAGATGCATGTTTGTTGTTCACAATTTGTATCTTTCCCTTTTTCTTCTTCCTCTTCTTAAAGGATACCTTTCAGCATTTCGTATAATACTGGTTTAGTGGTGATGAACTCCTTTAGCTTTTCCTTATCTGTGAAGCTCTTTATCTGACCTTCAATTCTGAATGATAGCTTTGCTGGATAAAGTACTTGAAAACCTATTTGAAGAAATAATGGCAGAAAACTTCCCCCACCTGGCGAAAGAAATGGACTTACAGGTCCAAGAAGCGCAGAGAACCCCAAACAAAAGGAATCCAAAGAGGACCACACCAAGACACATCATAATTAAAATGCCAAGAGCAAAAGACAAAGAGAGAATCTTAAAAGCAGCAAGAGAAAGAGACTCAATTACCTACAAGGGAATACCCATACGACTGTCAGCTGATTTTCAACAGAAACTTTGCAGGCCAGAAGGGAATGGCAAGAAATATTCAAAGTGCTGAATACCAAGAACCTACAACCAAGATTACTTTATCCGTCCTATTTGTCACTGGATGCCTCTGCCTAAAACCGAGACTGGCAGTGTGGGCAGTCAAAACAAACATCTGTTCACTGAATAAGTGAACATAATATTGCATGATTTTTTACTCTACATTCCTTGAGACAACATCTGATGATGTTAAAAATTACTAGCAATTCTCACATGTAATCTCAAAAACATGAGCTGAACACAATCAAGTCTTTGAGTTGCTGAGGCAGTTTAAGTACAAACAAGTTCTTCATAGTAGTTAGGGAAGTTCTTTCCTAGTGCTGGTCACTCAGCCCCCTATCTCTCACCCTTAAAATGTTAAATGTTCTCCTTTATCAATCTCTACTTAAAAACAAATGTCAGTATCTATAGGTCTGACTGTTTCTCTGTCTGTCTGTCTATCACCATCTGCATCTAAAGCAACCCGTCATGCCACTGGTTCTTGTGTTACAACAGCTTACAACCGAGCAGCAAGTTTCCATCTAATATTTCTTTCATACACAAAACATTTTACCTAAAATAAGTAGAAAAAGGTAGTATGAAACAGAGTTATGTACATGATGGATTCTTTTCACTTTAGTAATAAGACTTTCAGTGTTTCCATTGGGGGTAAAAATTGGACTATAAAATTATCTGAGTAAGTTGTTCCCAAATTTCCAATGCCCTCTTCTGCAGAAATCTAAGCCCAACCCATGTTTATCTGCTCAAATTTGTTACGGCCCTGCCAGGTCTATGGAGAAAGCCCACCCTATTAGAACAGCCCACGTGACTGAACCAAGGATGGGTTACCAAGCCAAAGGCAATCATGTACAGATGGAACATTAAGGGAGAAACTGCTTTGAAACTGGCTCGGTACAAACTATGCCCAAGAAAGGAGCTTAAAACTGGATGTAAGCACCCTGAACCCCTCAGATTCCTCTTTTTGGGGAAGCATCAGTGCTAAGTAGTCAGAGCAGGCTGTATCCCAAATGGCAGTGAGCCGTTGTCCTGGCTACAGATGAGACCTGCTCTCCTGAACCATGCCACATTCTCTCGCATCCTTGCCCAGACTCCCGTTACTAAACATCACCCGGGCACGTGTCTTCCTTGCACCATACAGCATACATTCATCCACCCACAGACCCTGAAATATAAACCGCCTAACTTTACATGAAACAGGGGAAACCATTTTCTCCATAATCTGAAAACACGAACAAGTCCCTGCAGAAAAGAATGTCAAAAGTATGGCTGTTCTCGAATAACAATGAGGGCATTCAAAAAATAAAAGAACCGCTACGTGCAATTCAGTGGTATCATTGGAAAGTAACCTTAATTCCTGTTTCTTTGACCGCGGGTATCTATCTTACTCTATAAACAAGAAGAAACCTCCTCTCCCTCCACCACGCGATAATAATGGATAAGATTAGAGCATGGACCAGTCATGTCTGCAAAATGTATGCAGTGGTTCTTTAATAAAGTTAAGCCAGCAATTACACCAGTAAAATATGTCTTTGGTTCCGTAATTCAGTTCAAACAACATGTGTGCATATCTGCTATGTATCGGGCATCGTGTTAGGAGCTAGGATGAATAAATCATTATACCACTTCCAAGGAACTCAGATGGAGACTAAAAAAAAGTAGAGAAGAAAAGATATACTGAATCCAATGTGGTAAGTCCTATAAAAGTGACAGGCACCTCATGTGCTAAGTAATATCGCTGGCAGCCTCCACTTTTTCCTGAAATACACATCATACAGGAGTTCGCCAAAGGAAGATGTTATTTTCCTTTTGGGATTGGTGCCAATTAAACTGGGCGAAATAGCACCAAACAAACTGGTAAACAGTATGTTCAAAAAACATGTGTTTCAACAATCAGAAACATCCGTGCTACTCTAATAGAAAATATTAAGCATCATGTCCTATACAAATTCAACATGTTACATAAGGGTTTTCAAGATTCAAAGAAGATTCAAACACTTCCCATAACTGTTATAGTATCACAGTTATGGGAAGTGTTAGACACTGAACAACAAAAATTGTTTATAAAACCGTATTATCTGATCTTGTTAGGAAAAAAAATTTGAGGCCATGCTGTCTTTTTTTTTTTTCCTCTCAATAAATTTCCCTGAGCTAGAGGGGCATTCAAAATCCTCCCACCAACTCTGCAGCTGTCCTCAAAGCACTGTGCTGATCTTTAACAACTTCACAGTTGATGTCAGCAGTGGTATATCTTGGCTAAAAAGTGTTTTTTAAAGTTAAGGCCACACCACAGTTTTCAGGATATTCAGCAGTACAGAATTAGAGTTAATAAAGGTCAACAGGAAAAGACACCTATGAATTTAATAAACTATTTTAAGAAAACCCTCCTACAGCTGCCCAACAATAACCATTATTACATTTTGGGGAAATCTATCTAGTCTTCCCCTCCAATTAAAATGAGTCCGTAGAATTACTGAACCTGAAATAAAAGTATATCCTATGTTCAGCCAGCAACCAGTAGGAAAAAGGCACAGATAACGAAAAAACACAGAGGTAAACTAACAATATGAACTCCCTGGAGCACTGGTACACCCCCGAGAATAAAACTCTACAAAGTTGAACAACAATGTGAATGTACCTATTGCCACTGAATTCCATACTTTAAAATGGCTAACATCATAAATATTATGTTATTTTTCCACAGTGAAAAAAACAAGCCTCGCCCCCACCCCTCCACCCCCCTCCAAAAAAAAAAAAAAAAAATCCAACAAGCCAGGGCTTGGTCCATTTTGTATCCTTAGCATCTTCTAGTAGAACATGTCAGCACATTAGAGACACTCAATAAATATTTGGTGACTAAAACTAGGGTCTAGGGATAGGATCTGTGTACCTTTCCCCTAGTTTCTACCTCAGTCAACTCTGAAGAATAAGGATAATAAAAAGATAACCTAAATATTGCTTACAAGAAACCGATGGCTTACTACTGATATTTAAGACATCAACCTGGTTCCTGTATCTTCCCAGCTAGTGAACTCAGAATTCCAAGGAGAAATCCATTGGTCCCAAACTAAAAGCACAGGGAAAATGTCTCAACAAGTGTTTCAACAGGGAAGGATGGGGGTTGGGAG
>NW_005364225.1:3540350-3544430 GCF_000412655.1 Myotis brandtii
AGACCGTTGGAGGGGCCGGACTATAGTTTAAAAAAAACTATGAACAAATTCCTATGCACACTGCACATATCTTATTTTGAAGTAAAAAAACAAAACGGGAACAAATACAATATTTGTATTTGCACGTGGCCCCGCGGGCCGTAGTTTGAGAACCCCTGCATTAGGGATTCATGAATAAATGATGGTTAAAACAGGTCAGTATACCCGCTTTCACGGACTTTCCTGCTGATATTTCTTTATGTATTCTAGACAGGTAAAAATCCCTTTTTAACGTACCTGTTGGCTCAGTAGTAGAGGTATGGGAAAATGTGGAAGGTTGTCTGCTTGAAGAGCCTATAAAAATAAAAAGCTTGTGATTATTGGGCATATAATATTTAACTAAGAACACTGGCAGTATATTGTGGTGGAGGTGTGGGGAGGGTAGATCATTTCACAAGAAGTTCTAAGGCCTACTTTTGCCACTGTTGCTATGAAACACACTGTCAGTAAATCTGTAACTGCATTATTGGTTTTTCAAGAAGAAAACATACAGTTTATGGAACAAACACTTACATAGTACTTACTACAGTATGTGCCAGCCACTGGATAATTACATAATAGCTTTTCCAAAATTCATTCACCCCCATGAGGACACAGTGATGGGTGAGAGAGAAACTGATTTCTGCCACTACAACCCTGCTCTTCTGAGTGGAGTGGACTATCAGGTCCCTTCGTATTCTTGGGTGCTTCAAGGGCTTGTACCACCAATACCCCTAACTTCATACAATTTAGAGAAGATAACTTCACATTTAATGGAAAGCCTTCTCAGTATGATTCTTAATTTTTTTTAGGTGCCCCAGGCATGAAACAGCTCTGCCCACCAACACACACAGGCATCAAGCTAGGATGAACTAAGGACTTCGTGTCTGCGTTGCCCTTGACCAAATATAAGAGCAACACCACCAATCAGGTGTCTCCTTGTCCACTGCCAGGGGGTTATGACTCTTAAGTTTTAACTGGCACCTAAAACATTTGGAAGAGGTTTAGAAGAACTCTATGCCCCAGTTAAGCACTTTTTTCAGTTGGTTTATTCATCATGAGTCTTTGTATAGACTATACACACACACACACACACACACACCACCTGGAAAGAGAATAAGTGTGCTATTGTATACTTTTCACAAAGGTAGCCTTCCCTCACAAAACAAACAAACCCTCAGAGTACAACGAAAGGTAGGCAATAACAAGTTGGAAGGATCTATCTTAATTGCACGTGCAAATTTCTTCCTCTTGATAGAACTATAATACACACACACAAAAAATCTGGTGTGAAGATTAAACTTGAAAAAGATCAAGGTCAGTAGACCATACAGATGTATTCAGCAGTAGGTATCAAACAAATGTCAATGTTATCAAGAGCTTAGGACATGGCAGGCCTCCTGGGGAGCATGTGACTTGCATTAGCTTATCCAACCCTCCCAACGATTCTGAGGTAGGAATATTATTTTGCAGTGACAGGAACTGAGGCCCAGAAAAGGCCACTCAGCTTAGTAAGTGGCAGAGTCTGGATTCGGACCAGGCTGTTTAATTCCAAAGCCTGTGCATGCGAGTGCCAAAAATGGAACTGTTGCTTTTCTACTATAAACCAGCTCTCCCTGTCTTCCCAGTTAATGTATTACCAGTTGTTCCACCCCAAACCAAGAGGTCACGATTTGATTCCTCCCTCTTTCTCATTCCACCATCCACTTCCATCCAATCCAATAGCAAGTGACTTCAGTTGCACCCCCTGAAAAGACAGACCTAGAACCCACCCACTCATCTTCACTATCAGGTGCCATCATCTTTTGTCTGGACCACTGCAGGAATCTCTCCTGTTTCTGTCTCCCAACTATTGTCACTCTTAGGAAGGATGATTTCCTGGTAACCCATTTTTAATTTTTTGCTTGAGAAAGAAGACAGATTCTTCCTAGCTTTACTAACTTTTCTCATTTTTTCAATAAACATGTCTGAAGTATCTACGTGGGCAGGCACTGTTTTTATATCCTGAGAGATTCATGGATAACCATAAGTACAAGAAGGCTGAAGACTTGACAGAAAGAACAGGTCTTCAATTGAGTTATAATACACCGAATTGGAGGGGTGTGTGTGTGGGGGGTGGGTGGGTGTGTGTGTGGGGGGTGGCAGTTAAGTTCATTATGTGGTATGGACTCAGTATGGATTTCATTTCCTAACTGGGTACCCATTATGGTGGCCTTTGAAACCTGCGACTCACTTTAGAAAGTCCCCGTTATTTGAAGTGTCATGTTCTCCCCGATGCCCCACTCCCCAGCAGTCTGAGGACAGTTTGACTACGGTTTGCCTGAGATTTGATAGATGTAATCAAGAACTGGAAAGAGCCATCTTCTGGCAACGTATTTGAACTCTTGAATACAGCATTTCTGAAGTCACCTTAATCCTTGGACTTTTTTGTTAGAGTTGATAAAGTCCCTTCTTGGCCCTAAGGCTGTTCAAGGTGGGTTTCTGTCACTTGCCACCAAGAGCCCTAAGTAATAGCCTCTCCCCCCTGCCCTCCCTCCCTTATGTCTCTCATTGCGCTCCCACATTCTCTCCTGCTGGCTAACTTGTTCATAGTCTCCCCACCTCCTCCAACTGAGGATATTTATGAAACTATGCAACAGACTGTGAAGGATATTTTAAAAGAGGAATTTCAATAATGTTTTTATCTTCTCCCACAATATTTTGGGCAATGGCCATATTGTGGATTTAAGCATTTATCTACTTGAAAAGCCAACATCACCCAATGAGGCAAAATGGTTGAGAGTTTGGATTCTGGCCTCTGAAATCAAACATGTATCAGCTGTTTTACTTAGAATAAGTTAGGTAATTTTCTAAGCCTCCGTTCATTTATATAATGGGGATAATACTGTGAGGATTTGATGGGATGTGGTATGGACCTCAATTAGCATAGGTAAATAGGAAAAATGTCTAGTATCAGGATGAACATGATCCTTTTGTTACATGATCTCAAAATATGATCTGCAAAGCCAGATTGTCACATGCACAATTCAACAAAACAAACAAAAAATTCAGCAAAAACAAACAAAAGTTATTGTCTCTCTCCGATGATTCTAGCAAAAGCAGGTGCTGTGCTCTTTATCTGGATCTAAGGCTAAATATACAACAGATGGATATAATTTAAATCCATGAAACACTTTAGTCCCTTAAAGCAACTTATCCTACTTTACTGACCATTACCCTACTTCTAGAATAGTTTACAAATAAAATGTAATACACATAGCAAATCCCAGTTTCCTGGCCTTATCCAAATAGGACGTTTTCAAGTCCCCAAAGGGCTAAGGTCCTGAAGGGAAACCCCCTTTTCTCAAAAAGAGAGAAGTAAAACTTATTTTGTTCTGACCCACTGACCGCGTCGCGGGCACCAGGCGATCGTCAGCCCTGATCTCACGGCCGCACAGCTGATGCGCGTCCCGGCGGTTAATGCCGCACAAGGCGCAGGGGGCGCCCTTCCCAGGGTGGCATAAGCCTCACCTGCTCCGGGAGGGCCGGGTGCGCTTCCCAAAAGCTCCCACCAGCCAATGAGCCCCCAAGTCTTAACTTGAAAGGTGAGACCTTGAGAATATACATCGTCTGTTTGCTACTACACAGTTAGACGGCCAAACGCCGGGGAGACTCCTAAAAGGTTCCCCAACGAACTCGTAGACCTGCTTCCGCAGGAACCGGTGGACATATTTTCAGCGCCCCCCCCCCCCCCCCTCTCCAAAAGGAGCCTCAGATCAAGGGAAAGGCTGGAGCTCAACCCCAGGGAGAGGCTGGTACAACTAACTCGAGCCCCCCGCTGAAGGCCCGTCCTTGGGTAGCTCCACAGGTTACCCGCACCCCCACAGGTGCGCCACCGCCGCCTGCAGAACAGCCTGGGGGGAAGGACCGGGCAGTTTCTCCAGCGGGCGGCCCCGGGGCACGTGGGAGCCGGCCGGAGCCTCAGTTTCCCCGAGACCTCGCCAGGCACCTCCAGGCTGGCCCCGTGCGCTAGGCACAGACGCGCAGAACTTTCCTTACAAGCTGATCCCAACTTGGAAACTC